>NC_083595.1:50432181-50732181 GCF_027579695.1 Neoarius graeffei | reverse complement strand
GACACAGACAACCATTCACACTCACATTCACACCTACGGTCAATTTAGAGTCACCAGTTAACCTAACCTGCATGTCTTTGGACTGTGGGGGAAACCGGAGCACCCGGAGGAAACCCACGCGGACACGGGGAGAACATACAAACTCCACACAGAAAGGCCCTCGCCGGCCACGGGGCTCGAACCCAGGACCTTCTTGCTGTGAGGCGACAGCGCTAACCACTACACCACCGTGCCGCCCTACTGGCATTAATTAAGAAATAAAAAAAAAGAACCCCCATAAATTAAGACAAATCAAACTATTCATTTAATTATGACAAAAGAAAAAGGTATAAACAGAGGACGGGCTGGTCTGTCTGCGCAGAGATGTAAACCGTAAACAAACATCTCAGCTTATAGAAGATTTAGAGCTTGCTTATTAGTAGTAGTAGTATAGAAGTGAGTCAGAATAACTTCCACTTCTGTCTTTCAACCTCCTGATCACTTGTTTCGTGCTCCTCCCAGCTGTCTGTGCACTATGACCTTTTAAGGAGTTCTGTGGGTGTCACTAAATGCAAATGAGCTGTGTCAGGGACACATTTTGAACTTTACAGGTGATCAACATACTTTAACGAGTTCAAATATAAATCAGACATTTATAAAAACTTTTGTAAATCTGGCAGATAGTTTTAATTCAGTTTGGTTTACGCAAACATTTACATACAACTTTACTAAAAGACAGACAAATCAGGTCCAGCATTTTTCCTTTTATAGCCTTTTAAGATAAATCAGGAATTGATGCAAAATCTAATTCAGAACAATGAGAATAGCTAAACAAGTCAAAACCAAAACTGAATTTGCAATCGCATTATGAAATACAACCCCGATTCCAAAAAAGTTGGGACAAAGTACAAATTGTAAATAAAAACGGAATGCAATGATTTACAAATCTCAAAAACTGATATTGTATTCACAAGAGAACATAGACAACATATCAAATGTCGAAAGTGAGACATTTTGAAATTTCATGCCAAATATTGGCTCATTTGAAATTTCATGACAGCAACACATCTCAAAAAAGTTGGGACAGGGGCAATAAGAGGCTGGAAAAGTTAAAGGTACAAAAAAGGAACAGCTGGAGGACCAAATTGCAACTCATTAGGTCAATTGGCAATAGGTCATTAACATGACTGGGTATAAAAAGAGCATCTTGGAGTGGCAGCGGCTCTCAGAAGTAAAGATGGGAAGAGGATCACCAATCCCCCTAATTCTGCGCCGACAAATAGTGGAGCAATATCAGAAAGGAGTTTGACAGTGTAAAATTGCAAAGAGTTTGAACATATCATCATCTACAGTGCATAATATCATCAAAAGATTCAGAGAATCTGGAAGAATCTCTGTGCGTAAGGGTCAAGGCCGGAAAACCATACTGGGTGCCCGTGATCTTCGGGCCCTTAGACGGCACTGCATCACATACAGGCATGCTTCTGTATTGGAAATCACAAAATGGGCTCAGGAATATTTCCAGAGAACATTATCTGTGAACACAATTCACCGTGCCATCCGCCGTTACCAGCTAAAACTCTATAGTTCAAAGAAGAAGCCGTATCTAAACATGATCCAGAAGCGCAGACGTCTTCTCTGGGCCAAGGCTCATTTAAAATGGACTGTGGCAAAGTGGAAAACTGTTCTGTGGTCAGACGAATCAAAATTTGAAGTTCTTTATGGAAATCAGGGACGCCGTGTCATTCGGACTAAAGAGGAGAAGGACGACCCGAGTTGTTATCAGTGCTCAGTTCAGAAGCCTGCATCTCTGATGGCATGGGGTTGCATTAGTGCATGTGGCATGGGCAGCTTACACATCTGGAAAGACACCATCAATGCTGAAAGGTATATCCAGGTTCTAGAGCAACATATGCTCCCATCCAGACGACGTCTCTTTCAGGGAAGACCTTGCATTTTCCAACATGACAATGCCAAACCACATACTGCATCAATTACAGCATCATGGCTGCGTAGAAGAAGGGTCCGGGTACTGAACTGGCCAGCCTGCAGTCCAGATCTTTCACCCATAGAAAACATTTGGCGCATCATAAAACGGAAGATACGACAAAAAAAGACCCAAGACAGTTGAGCAACTAGAATCCTACATTAGACAAGAATGGGTTAACATTCCTATCCCTAAACTTGAGCAACTTGTCTCCTCAGTCCCCAGACGTTTACAGACTGTTGTAAAGAGAAAAGGGGATGTCTCACAGTGGGAAACATGGCCTTGTCCCAACTTTTTTGAGATGTGTTGTCATGAAATTTAAAATCACCTAATTTTTCTCTTTAAATGATACATTTTCTCAGTTTAAACATTTGATGTCATCTATGTTCTATTCTGAATAAAATATGGAATTTTGAAACTTCCACATCATTGCATTCCATTTTTATTTACAATTTGTACTTTGTCCCAACTTTTTTGGAATCGGGGTTGCATTAAAACCATCCCCAAGACTGAAAAATCAAATCAAATAAACCTTGTAGAAAGAATGTTGTAGTTGCTTTGTGCATATCTGACATGTCAGTGTTTGTTTAGTTTTCATTAAAAGGACACTCACCAAGATCTTGCCATAGTGTTCACGATTCTATTTCAAGATTATTAATGATACACTTAATGTCGAAAGTGATACCACAAAACAACACAAAACCAAAACTGGAAGGCAGTCTTAAACGCGTGGGTTTGTTTTTCCCAATTTTTGTATTTTTTGGATTCCGTCTTCAAACCGAGTCACGGCTACAGCGAAAAGAAGCATCTAAGATTCCACAAGGACAAGGACTCTCGAGTTAAAAAGGTCACACTGTAAAAAAAAAAAAATTTAGCCTTTATAAAATGAAAGAGGGGCGGCACGGTGGTGTAGTGGTTAGCGCTGTCGCCTCATAGCAAGAAGGTCCTGGGTTCGAGCCCCGTGGCCGGCGAGGGCCTTTCTGTGCGGAGTTTGCATGTTCTCCCCGTGTCCGCGTGGGTTTCCTCCGGGTGCTCCGGTTTCCCCCACAGTCCAAAGACATGCAGGTTAGGTTAACTGGTGACTCTAAATTGAGCGTAGGTGTGAATGTGAGTGTGAATGGTTGTCTGTGTCTATGTGTCAGCCCTGTGATGACCTGGCGACTTGTCCAGGGTGTACCCCGCCTTTCGCCCGTAGTCAGCTGGGATAGGCTCCAGCTCGCCTGCGACCCTGTAGAACAGGATAAAGCGGCTAGAGATAATGAGATGAAAATGAAAGAGCTCATGATGGAGTTCATGTTTATCGCTAAAAGAAAGACTGACCAGGTTCTGCACCATCCTGTCCACCAGCATGGTCAGTTTGATCCTGGGCATGAGCAGGAAGTACTGAGGATCCAGAATGATCATTCTCCTGAGGGAGTCCATCATCTCTGTGGAGAACCTCTTAATGGTACTCATCCTACGAAACAACAACAGGCTGCTCTTTACCAACAAACTAACTGGCTCTTTTTACTCAACACAGCAGCTACAGAGTGCATAATTTCAACTGTACTTGATAGAATTGGTGTTGAATTCTCTTTTTTTGTCTTTTTCCATTGCTCTTTTATTTCCATTATCACCGTTCTCATTTTTTTTTAATATCCCTTATTTCATATACAGTATGCCATTCCTGTAGCTTTTGGGGGGGAGGGGGGGAATGGTGGTTACTTTGAAGAATGTAAAATAAATATTTTTATATATACACCTAATTTTTTTTAAAGCACTTTTTGTTTGTCACAAAGCCCCGTGTGAGCTCCATATGTTCTTTTAGACTTTTGGTGTCTTCACTATTATTCTGCAGTGTAGAAAATGGCAAATACAGAAAAACCAATGAATGAGTAGAGGTGTATAAACTTCTAATTGGTATGGTGTACATACTACAAAATCATCAATACTGTATAAATCATTTAAAGGGAGACGGCCTTTCAGATTTTTCAGGTTTAGGTTATCAAAAGAATTTTCCCGACACCCAATTATTACCAAAATTACCAAAAGCTACTGAATTCGAATCACAGACTTCCAATTTTATTAGTAGTTTTTTTTTTAAACTCTTTACCCCTTAAAGGAACAGTCCACCGTACTTCCATAATGAAATATGCTCTTATCTGAATTGAGACGAGCTGCTCCGTACCTGTCCGAGCTTTGCGCGACCTCCCAGTCAGTCAGACGCAGTCAGACGTGCTGTCACTCCTGTTAGCAATGTAGCTAGGCTCAGCATGGCCAATGGGATTTTTTGGGGCTGTAGTTAGATGCGACCAAACTCTTCCGCGTTTTTCCTGTTTACATAGGTTTATATGAGCAGTGATATGAAACAAGTTCAGTTACACAAATTGAAACGTAGCGATTTTCTATGCTATGGAAAATCCGCACTATAATGACAGGCGTACTAACACCTTCTGCGCGCTTCGGCAGCGCATTGATACGGAGCTCAGATATCAATGCGCTGCCGAAGCGTGCAGAAGGTGTTAGTATGCCTGTCATTATAGTGCGGATTTTCCATAGCATAGAAAATCGCTACGTTTCAATTTGTGTAACTGAACTTGTTTCATATCACTGCTCATATAAACCTATGTAAACAGGAAAAACGCGGAAGAGTTTGGTCGCATCTAACTACAGCCCCAAAAAATACCATTGGCCATACTGAGCCTAGCTACATTGCTAACAGGAGTGACAGCGCGTCTGACTGACTGGGAGGTCGCGCAAAGCTCGGATAGGTACGGAGCAGCTCGTTTCAATCCAGATAAGAGCATATTTCATTATGGAAGTACGGTGGACTGTTCCTTTAAAGCAGTTGCTACAGCCACTCTTGTATATGTATATACTGTTCACCCTTAGAACATATTTACAAGAAAAAAAGGCTAAAGACAAGGTTGTGTTCATATCAGTTTTCTCCTTCATTATGTTGAAACAATCATGACATGACGTATACATTTTTGAAAAGAGGGCAGGACACAGAATACAAAAAAAAAAAAAACCTCAAAGTTATGTTTCAACATTCACCAACTCAGAGGTAGTGTCTGAAAGGTGAGTAATACCTGTGTGAAAACCAACCTTCGCATTTTACATGAATAATTCATGTCAAATGGTGTACAATAAATGATTACTGCAACTTTACAAAAACGCTTTATATACCGTCGTTCAATTATCTTTTCAAAATTCATACATTTATCATAAATATTCACCTGGGATACCTGTAAAGGGTAAAATACATATGTAGAGGCAAATTCAGAGTCGTCAAATGTCGTCATTATGGTGCATACACGCCGGCGTCATACAGTATGTTGTCATTAAGGGGTAAAGAGTTAAAATAGAACAATTAATGAATTTATCTCCACGTGGCCCTAAATTCTCCGCTATTTTTTCCTGCTTCACCATGACCCAATTCAAGATACTACGTCATGCATCACATCACGTGGTGGGCTTTCCCCGTTCACGCAAGGCATTGTGGGATACAAATTTGAAACAGGAGAGAAAAATGGAGGACGTGAGTGTGCGAATGAAACGTGAAAGACCGACTACAGTAACGGAAAGAAAAGCGAGAAAAAAAAGACGTTATGTTCTATACGAAGGAAAGGAAACGCAGGACCAAACTAATAAATATTGGCGCTCAGCGAGCACCTCGGTGTGATCAGCTGTTCGTTTAGCGACAGAATGATGGAACTGTCAGTGCACGCTCAAAGGGAAACCTGCGCATGCGCACACACACGGACTTCCTCTGTCTGCTTGACTGCGCGAAGCGAGCGATTTCATGCACATTTGCTTTAATCCCCTCAAATTAATTAAATAACTTCCCAGCCACAGAATGGCCTGATATTTTGTGAGAAATTACAGAAATAAACATATATCACAATCACCACATTTCATTGTGAGGGAACTAAATTTCACTGATTTTATGAAATCGAAAGGCCATTTAGCTTTAAAGGCTTATTAATTTGTACTTAAAAAAAAAAATCTACCTCTTCCCTTGGTTGTATTTGTTTTGGTTTAATTAAATAAAAAATGAATTCTGATTGGTACGGTGTTTTTATAACAGCAGCTCTGAGAGTAAACATTTATTTTGCATTTCTGGAAGAAGGAGGTTCATCATTACAGTTTTTCAGTAAAATGACAAGCTTGTGTTTTTTTTTCACCTTATTAACTTCAAGAAAAAGAAAAACAGACGGTGGTGAAGTTACACTGCTGTAATGCAAGCAATAAGAGGAACTAACTCGTCTTAAAGGACGTTCTACAACGTTAAATATCACTATAAACAGAGAACGTGATGGTCCTCAATAAATGAAAACGGTAACTGAAGACAAATGTCTACGGTATAAGAAGAATAAAACACTTCAGACATGCTGCTTTGGGAACACAAGTCATAAAAGTAACTGCATCATCACACTACTGCGTCTTTGACAGTGGCGGCTGGTAGTCTTTCAAACAGGGGAGGCTGGTCGGTTACGATATTTCCAGATTTTAAAAGAAAAAAGAAAAAAAAAAACATCAATTTTGCCCATACTCTTGCCTCTGATCTGGCTGATTGTTGGCAGGGTCACAAACTGTGAAATAACAGGTTCTTTTGGCCCATTAGCCTACTGTCCAATATACATGACGGTGGTGTTTGGGCGGGGGGTATATTTTAACATTTTATATTTTAAAATTATGGCATGTTGCTTAAAAAGTGATTATTGAAAGCAGCTCTTTGTCAGGAACCTCAGCATTCAATGACACTTTCCCTATATTTTACTTATTTTGACTGAGAAATGTTTTATTGACAATTTTGATAACCCTTCACTTTTAATCCAGGTCTGTAGTGTGAAATGTTCTCGGCTGCGTTTTTGTTTAAAAATGTTTTCCAAATTGTAGCTGTGTTTAATTCATATCCAGAGAAATATATATTCCAATATAATATACTCAGCATAAACATTTTAAATAGATTCTATATTTTTGGTCCATCCATGACATATTACTAAAGTAGCCTATTTACTGTTGTTGATGTGGGTCACTTGCTGTTAGCCAATTCACTTTCTCGTACCAGGAGAACTGAAAGGAACGAGTATTATTCCCTACCTTTTTCACCAAGTCAATTTGAGGCGTTGGTCTACCCTGCTCTTTAATTTAAATTTTTTCCTCGAAAGGAAGACTGGCAAATGGCTTCACCAAAATTAAATCAGCAATGCTTGGCATCCGTGCGCAGCTTTCTTGCTAGCTGACTAGCCCACTCAAGTTCAGTCACTCAAATAAACGAAATTTCTGGAACCAAGATAGCAAACTTGACAACACTATATTTACACTTTATTTACAATGAAAATATATACAAACTAAAAAAGCTGGTAGAAACCGTATGTAATGAATGAAATCGAAATGTAAGCTGATCTCTTACAATACACCACAGCACTTGCGAATCCGCATGGGACTGAACTGAGATTCACCGCTGCCTGTCTATAGTTGAAACGAGCTGTCAATCAAAGAAAATATCCGGCCGCTTTCACCAATCACCAGTCTCCTCGCGGAAACTGCCATGTCCCTCCCATGTGAGGCTGGGACTCCGTGGGTGGGCGTTTTTGCAGTATTTGTCCAATAATCGTCTTGCATTTTGAGATTGAAAAGCGCAGAGCTCCCAAATGCCATTGAAGTGCACTGAGGCTGGGCTGCATCGCGCTGTCACGAGGGGGAAAAACTCACGCACACATTAGGCGAACTGGGGAAAGTTATAACGGAATGATTTCGCACTGTAGTTGGGTTGAGCACATATATTTCTATGATTCGATGTTCGTCATTTTTAGAGGAGGCTGAGCCTCCCTCGTTGTCTTAGAGCAATCGCCCGTGGTCTTTGATCATTTTCCTACAGCAGCACAACACGGCGTGTTTCATTTCCTACTCGACCAATTCTAATTTGCACATTATTAACTTCTCACATACGCTCAAAATGATTTCTCTCTCTCTCCGACACAAACCAACCTCAACTATGCAGTTTAAAAAACACAACTTACGGGATAGACAGCGCGATCTGAGCTCCCATCTCACCGAGCAGCTCCGAGAACAAGTTGGACTTGTACACTTCTTCAATCAAACACCTTTTCTAGATCAGAGAGAACACGGGATTTCAGCACTGGGCAGGAAATCAGTACAACAGTTTGAGATCTTGTGGGTTTTTTTTTTTGGTCGTGTATTTATTGAATATAAATACCAGTGATGGGTGAAGAGGCACCGGCTGCTCTTTGAGAACCTGCAGAAGGTCATGCTTGGAGGACACGGATGTAGAGTTCTGGAAAAGCGTCGTCAAAACATTACAGCTCACGCCCTGAGCGATTGTTCCCAAAGACCTGGCCACAAACACAAAGTTCACGTGCAAAGAATGAAGTAATTGACAGAAATGCACATCAAAGGCAGCCTGTGTGCGTAAAAAGCGGTGGTTTAATTCCTGGGTAAAGCCTTCAAATGCTAAATAATTATCTGGATAATTAACGGGAAATGACATGACAGTGACACTCACATGAAGCGCTGCACTGTGAGACTCGAGGAGCTGCTCATGACCTCATTAAACAGAGTTTTAGCCTGCAGGAGAGACAGCACAGGAACTTCCAAATGCATATAAACCTGTTGTGCTTTCTGGGTGCTTCTGTACCTATTGTATGTTCTAGATAGTGTGTGTGTGTACCTGTTGTGTGTTCCAGGTGTGTGTGTAAGGAGTGTTGCTGGTCAGAAGGTGGCGAGTTTGAGGAATCACAGACATGAGGGGTGTGTCGGAGAGCAGAGGCTCCGCCTCATCTAACCATGTGACCGGTTTGGAAGCAGCCTGAGTGAACGAGGTTTAGATGTTACACAAGAAATTTTAACACAAAGCTACGACGAAAAGACTGAGTGAGTGCGTGCGTGCATGCGTGTTTCCACCTCACCCAGAGTTGTGTGGTAATGGCATTGACCTGTGGAGGAGTCAGTTCAGGTGTATACTGGCTGAAGTTGGACACGGCGGACAGCAGGACACTTGAGGACATTGCTGAGAGTGTCTCCGCCCTCAGTCCACTCAGGAGGGAACCAAACTTAGCCAAGGTCCCTGCATCAAACAACTGCCACAACACAAACTTAATTAAGACCTGTATTTTATTAATTTTTTTTATTTAATTAGTTTATTTGATCGGGACAGTGCACATTCATGGGCGGCACGGTGGTGTAGTGGTTAGCGCTGTCGCCTCACAGCAAGAAGGTCCGGGTTCGAGCCCCGTGGCCGGCGAGGACCTTTCTGTGTGGAGTTTGCATGTTCTCCCTGTGTCCGCGTGGGTTTCCTCCGGGTGCTCCGGTTTCCTCCACAGTCCAAAGACATGCAGGTTAGGTTAACTGGTGACTCTAAATTGAGCGTAGGTGTGAATGTGAGTGTGAATGGTTGTCTGTGTCTATGTGTCAGCCCTGTGATGACCTGGCGACTTGTCCAGGGTGTACCCCGCCTTTCGCCCGTAGTCAGCTGGGATAGGCTCCAGCTCGCCTGCAACCCTGTAGAACAGGATAAAGCGGCTAGAGATAATGGGATGAGATGGGTGATTACGATACTATACATTTGACACTAACAGTTAGGACATTTTAGTCCTTTTTGGTTCTCATAAAGGACCTAAAAGAACCCCCCCAACACACACAGATTTTTACTAACTGTGTAAAGACTTCCCATTGACAATCATTAATTAGCAGCTAATTAATTCTGTGCCTACACCTCATATTGTAGTCAAGACCACCTAAACCGAGACCAAGTCATGACCGAGGCCAGACCAAGATCAAAGCAGGGCGAGACCGAGTCAAGACCAGTGTGTGTGAGAAGGGGTGGGGGAGGGGTGATGGCCGTTAACAGGAAGAACAATTTCAAATTAGCAATGAGTCCCATTATTGGTCACATTTGAAGCAGGAATCCAATCTTAAATCCAATCACACTAACGATGTTAACAAATAAATCAGACAATGCGCAGGCAGTTTAGTAAGTCCGAGTAAAAATGTGGTCAATTCCGAGACCTTCAAAAAGTGGTCTTGAGTACTATACCACCACCCACACCTTCAACTCCGCGATGACAAGGAAATGTTTTGAGTCTTAGTTTTTCAAATAAAAACTGTAAAACAGCATGTTTTGCGTGACAACTGGGTGACTGTGAGGACACTGTCCCTTTTGGTTCTCGGAAACGACTAAAAACATGCACACTCGCACAGACACACACTGCTTTTCACTACAAAAGCAACTTACATTCAAGCTGGATGAGATCTTATCGATGATCACAGCCGCCTTGGGGGGGGGGGGGGGGGCACACAAAAATGAGAGATTTGATCAATATTCAAAACTCATGTCCAGTTATGTCCTG
Source organism: Neoarius graeffei (assembly GCF_027579695.1). NCBI lineage: Eukaryota > Metazoa > Chordata > Actinopteri > Siluriformes > Ariidae > Neoarius > Neoarius graeffei. The sequence continues at coordinate 50,721,861 of NC_083595.1, read as the reverse complement.
TGAAATAAGGCGGGGCGATATGACTGTAAAATACTAGATTAGATAAAACTTTATTGATCCCTTTGGGAGGGTTCCCTCAGGGAAATTAAGATTCCAGCAGCATCATTACAGAATAAACAGAGAAAAGAAAGAGAAAATTTCTAGATAAATTAAAATAAATTAAGTATTTACATATACAAATATAAAAGAATAAGATATGGGGAAGAGAGGAAGGGGGAGGGGGGGAGAAGCATGAAAGATATTGCACATTATATTGCACATTGTCCGGTATTGCTTATTGTCAGGCTAGGTTACTGCTCCTTCCCGTCCTCTGTCCTCCTGTTACCCCCCCCCCCAGAGAGGAGTTGTACAGTCTGATGGCGTGAGGGACAAAGGAGTTTTTGAGTCTGTTCGTCCTGCACTTGGGAAGGAGCATTCTGTCACTGAACAGGCTTCTCTGGTTGCTGATGACGGTGTGCAGAGGGTGACTGGCATCGTCCATGATGTTCAGTAGTTTGTCCATAGTCCTCTTCTCTGCCACCGTCACCAGAGAGTCCAGCTTCATGCCGACCACAGAGCCGGCCCGCCTGATCAGTTTGTCCAGCCTGGAAGTGTCCTTCTTGGATGTCCTGCCCCCCCAGCACACCATGGTGTAAAACAGGACACTGGTGACCACAGACTGATAAAACATCCACAGGAGTTTCCTGCAGATGTTAAAGGACCACAGCCTCCTAAGGAAGTACAGCCTGCTCTGTCCCTTCCTGTATAAGTGATTGGTGTTGCAAGTCCAGCCACAGCCTGAAGTACTTGTAGGAATCCACAGCCTCCAACTCGACTCCCTCGATCAGAACTGGTCGTGACCTTGGTCTGGACCTCCCAAAGTCAATGACCAGGCTCCTTGGTCTTCGAGGTGTTGAGCTGCAGATGGTTCCTGTTGCACCACACAGCAAAGTCCCTCACCAGGCTCCTATACTCCTCCTCTCGGTCATCACTGATACACCCAACGACGGCTGTGCCATCGGCAAACTTCTGAATGTGACACAGCTCCGAGTTGTAGCAGAAGTCCACAGTGTACAGGGTGAAGAGAAGAGGGGCCAGCACCGTGCCCTGGGGTGCTTCAGTGCTGCTAATCACAGCGTCAGACGTGATGTCCTTCAGCCTGACGTACTGCGGCCTGTCGGTGAGGTAGCTGGAGATCCAGGTGACCAGGCAGGGGTCCACTCGCATCCTGTTCAGTTTGTCCTGAAGCAGTAGGGGCTGGATGGTGTTGAAGGCACTCGAGAAGTCCAAGAAGAGGATCCTCACTGTGCCATTTCCCTAATCCAGATGCGAGTGGGCTCGGTGTAGCAGGTAGAGGATGGTGTCTTCCACACTGACACCTGCCCAGTACGCAAACTGCAGACAATCCTGGGCATGTTGTACCTGGGGTCTGAGGAGGCTGAGGAAGAGCCGTTCCAACATCATCATCAGATGTGAAGTGAGTGCCACCGGTTGGAAGTCGTTCAGCTCACTGGGCCGATTCTTTTTGGGAACTGGAATGATGCATGATGTCGTCCAGAGGGTTGGCACTCTCCCCAGCTGCAGGCTGAGGTTGAAGATGCGTTGGAGTGGTTCACCCAGCTCAGCAGCGCAGGTCTTCAGTAGTCGTGGACACACCTTGTCCGGGCCTGCTGCTTTCCTGGAGTGAAGCTTCCTCAGTTGACCTCTGACCTGGTCTGCAGTAATGCATAGAGGAGTCTGTGTTGAGGTGGGGGCTGCTGTGATGACTGGGGGCAGGTGTGTTGAGGGAAGAAGGAGAGATGGCTGCAGTGAGGGAGAAATACTGTGATTGAGATCGTGATAAATTCTGTTCCAATATAATTTTCAGAGATATTGCATCGTATCGTGACCTCTTTTACGAACATTAAAATATACCATTTCCAAACTGCTGATTTACTATTGAAATTTTGAAGGAATTATTTTTAATCAACCTTTTCAGTTTAATGCTATTTGTAAGTTCTCTGTAGTATTTTTTTCTAATGCGTTATCTAGAAGTACCTCGTGATGTATGATATATTGTTGGTATCACCCTTCCTTAATATAAACCCCAGTTATTAACTAGTTTATCAGGTCCATCTTTCACACAGGTCAGCATAAAGGTGTAGAGTTACTCGCCCTGTAGACTGTAGGCCACCTGCTGCGATGCACAATGTATTGGCACCCCGACCCTGATTACCAGTGCAGTGTGACCACCCTAGAACAGAAACTACTGTGAAGGTGGTTAATTTCCATCTCCTGTGTCAACTCCATCTTCTTTCTGTTTACCTTCTGGCTGTGGAGAGCCACATCTTTAACTGGACACGCAATTCTAACCAAATGATTCCATATCAACACAATCAGTTGTTGGCCTCCCACCTGTTTGTGTGCCCTCAGGGCTTGACCCTGAACAACCCCCATTTGACCTTTGACCTCTCTTGAAACCTTGAATGCATGTAAGATAACAGCTGGTAACTGGAAATGAATTCCTTATTGTTTGAGTTCTGGAGGAAAACACTGAGATGGCTGCGAGTGATAATGAGGGGGAGCTGGATAGTTTTCTTTCCACAGAAAAATGCTTTCCTCAGTACAGCATTTCTTGGAGTCCGTTTTTCGATGTCAGAAATTGTCCAAAGATCTACAGACAGGAGTAAATTCTTAACCTCCTGGCAGATACAGCCAGGTTTTGGAATAACGCAGAATGCATCATGCGGTCAATCTGAACGTCCAGAGAAAAACCAGCATCAATGAGCCACCAAGAAATTTTACAAAGGGTACCAGGGCTTTTTACTTGATACCATGAAATTATTTTAATATTTTACCTTTGTACTACAGTAGATCAACAGGCATTTTGCTTCTCTCTTTTCTAAAATTACAGTAGATGATGTATTAACCGTTAAAAGACTGTGGCTGTACTGATGCCGTACACATCCTGGTTCTAGAGCAGGGGTCACCAAACTACGGCCCGCGGGCCAGATCCGGCCCGCCACCCCCCTTTGACCGGCCCCCCAGCCCCTCTGCCCCCCACCACTTGAACCGGCCCTATGAGGCAATCCCCAAAAGTGGTCATGGCCTCTTTTTTTAAATTGCTTTTTGGCAAATAATAACATGTCTGCATCTTGTATTTTGTTGATTTTATCAATTAAAATTGATATTTAGTTATAAAATGAACTATTCATATTTTCCGAATTTTCATCATATGCTCGCAATCAAGCAGTGACAGGCAGCGCACGCGCAGAGAACTGTCAGTGTTCAGGTCAGCAAAATGGCTAGCGGTAAGCGAAAAGCTGACAGAGAGTGCAGAGTTTTTAAAGAACAGTGGACCACCGATTATTTTTTCGTTCAGTGTAAGGACCGTGCAGTTTGTCTTGCATGTAAAGAAAGTGTGCCGTTTTTCAAAGAATATAATCTGCGTCGTCACTATGAAACCCGCCACAAAGAGTATGCTAGTTTGCGAGGGCAAACAAGAGAAGACAGGATTCGGAGGATGAAATGCGGACTGGCTGCACAACAGAATGTATTCCTTCGCCAAACCCAGATCAACCAGGCTGCTGTCCGAGCTAGCTATAAGGTAGCTCACCTACTAGCTACCCATGGAAAGCCGTTTACTGATGGGGACTTTGTTAAAGTATACATGCTTGCTGTGGCCGAGGAGGTGTGTCCCGACAAGAAGGATGCGCTCAACGCGGTGAGTCTCTCCGCACCTGCTATGACCAGGTGAACCGAAGATTTGGGGGACAACGTGTATGACCAGCTGAATGAGAAAGTGTCAGAATTCGAGTTTTTTGCTTTGGCCATGGATGAGAGCAATGACGTGCAGGACACAGCACAACTGCTGTGATCTATTGCTCATATTATTATAATTTCACTGTTTTTTTAATGTATTTATTTTATAGGCCTATTTATTCGACCTTTATTAAGTGCTGCACACAATTATTATTATTATTATTAATATTATTAATATCATCAACAGGCCTACCTACAATTTATAATTTTTCACTCACCTTTGCCAGTGTCAATCACCTCAACTAGGCAGATGTTTCTTACCTTGACAGCTTTGATGTTATTTTTATTAGAAAATAAATAAATGGAATATCTGTGGTATTTCAAATTAAAACAAAGTATGAAGACTCGATTACTACTTTTGCAAACCACTAGTAAAGATAAACAAATATGTGCCAGGAATCAAGTGTTGATACAGTAGTGTGGATATAGTAGTGTGGATGGCTGTGCCAGGCTAGTAATCTCTACTACACAATGAGGCCTGCTGGTGGTCATATTTGTCTGGGTCATACAATTCTGTGAGATATAGCTGACCCGACCCCGGCCCCCATCACAGTCAGGAACGACAATGTGGCCCCCAGAGAAAAAAGTTTGGTGACCCGTGTTCTAGAGCATAGAATAGTTCTCGAGTTGACTGTATTATACACTGCATGATGCAGCGTAAATCAGACACACTCCATACCTGTGTAGGCGTAAAGGGAACTGATGTGAGGGCAGTGAAGGCAGGAACGAGCTGCGATTGGCTGAGCTGCTGCAGAAACCCTGACCCCAGCAGAGGCAGGAGCGGTGCGAGCTGACAGACCTTCTGAGGACTGAGAGCGGCAGGAGATTGGAGCTCGGACCCGTTCAGAAACAGCACACTGGAAATCTGACGTACAGTACACAGGACACGTTATACCCACCATAACTAGTACATGCATGGTGTCCAAACAAACACCACTCGGAATGTTTATTTAAATTACAGTCCTCACCAAGGTGCTAGGAACACTCATGCCTTGTGTTATACAGGTCCTGATGTTCTCCTGGATCACAGGGAACATGCTGGTGTCCACATACGCGAGCAGGTCACTCACATTAGCTTGGCATGTCAGTTTGGCTAACCTAAAATACATTATCACATTAAAAAGCAGCCTTTATCACATGTACACTCAAGCACAGTGAACACACAAGTGAGCAATGAGCGCGCACACACCCAGAGCAGCTATGCTACAGCGCCCGGGGTGCAGCTGGGAGTTAGATGCCTTGCTCAAGGGCACTTCAGCCAAGATACAGAGGGAAGGGAAAGCGCCAAATGTTTTCTGTGGGTGAAAGATCTGGACTGCAGGCTGGCCAGTTCAGTACCCGGACCCTTCTTCTACGCAGCCATGATGCTGTAATTGATGCAGTATGTGGTTTGGCATTGTCATGTTGGAAAATGCAAGGTCTTCCCTGAAAGAGACGTCGTCTGGATGGGACCATATATTGCTCTAGAACCTGGATATACCTTTCAGCATTGATGGTGTCTTTCCAGATGTGTAAGCTGCCCATGCCACACGCACTAATGCAACCCCATACCATCAGAGATGCAGGCTTCTGAACTGAGCGCTGATAACAACTCGGGTCGTCCTTCTCCTCTTTAGTCCGAATGACACGGCGTCCCTGATTTCCATAAAGAACTTCACATTTTGATTCGTCTGACCACAGAACAGTTTTCCACTTTGCCACAGTCCATTTTAAATGAGCCTTGGCCCAGAGAAGATTTCTGCGCTTCTGGATCGTGTTTAGATACGGCCTCTTCTTTGAACTATAGAGTTTTAGCTGGCAACGGCGGATGGCACGGTGAATTGTGTTCACAGATAATGTTCTCTGGAAATATTCCTGAGCCCATTTTGTGATTTCCAATTTCTGTTCATTTACTCAACTCCCCTCACATTTTTCCTGCCAGTCCCAGGAATCGAACCAGTGACCCTTTGGGCCCCAAGGCTGCTTCTCTAACCTTCAGGTCATGGCTGCCCCAGAGACAGCACTCAATTTGCACAAAATCATGTAAACCAAAATCAGAAAATGAGCAGATAGTTACCTAAGAAGTGCTAGCTTTGTCATTTTTAATCCAACGTTATTGAGATTAATTTTGACTTTAAATACCAACTACCTTTGGGACTTTGCACACTAAAAGGTGATTCTTAGTTCATCTCTCCATAAGACCAGTTGCCATGGTGTAGCGTCCGTCATTCGTCCGTCCGTCCGTCCTCCACAATTCAGTTAAATCGTATCTCCTCCGTCAGTTCTCCGTCAGTTTTTGAAAGAACTCATCACTCCGGACAAAACTCAATCATTGTTTTGTCAAACTAATGAATTTTCCAGGCCTCTCACTCGAATTGTACCTCCTCTCCGATTTCTCATTCGATTCCAGTTCTGATCGATGTTTTGGGTCGATCTTCCCTTGAGGAACAAAATATAGTCCTTTGTTGATGTTCCTGTTGTCAACAGTTTGTCGTGAAGGTTGGTCCTCTCTCTCTCTCGGTCACATTTCAGTTCTGTTTGATGTTTTGGTTGTCAGGGTTGTTTTGATGGCAGGCCAGATGAGCTCCTACGTCCTTGACGTTCTGATTATCACTGGTTCCTTACTGCATCAGTGTTCGCGAAGATTTCCAGCTATAGCTAAGTAGCTTCCTAACTTGGACTAGCAAATATTATATAATTAACACAAAAAGAAAGTGAGCACATGACATGGCTAATCTTTACAAACAGCTATTTGATCAGTTTTAAAGATGTAACTGTGGTTAGCTAGCATGCTATGTTAACTCAGTTGCAGGTTCACTACCAAACATTTCTGAATGATTTTGTGGCTATAGAGATCATCCACTCAATATTTTCATCTTGATTTGCACAGACCCATCATGTGAAAAAGCCTGTTTTTCTTACTTTAACCCCTCATTTAAAAAAAAAAAAAAAAACCTTCAGATTATCTTGACGAGCGTCATGTGCAAACCTTCTGAACTGTTCTTCCGTGAGGTTCTTGTACACCCCAATGACACTCTGAGCTACAAACTGCTGCTTCACAGCTCCCAAATCGTTCCTCAGAAGAACATCCAGACCATTCAAGACCTAAACAGGATACACACACACAAAAAAAAAGGCAGACTAGTTTCATATCATAATCTAAACTAAAACACTATACTACACAATACAATGTCCCAGTATTGTGTTTCAATCCTGACAGGAAATTCATTTCCAAACTCCGTTCTTTGTGTTCACTCTTTGAGCAGGTGCTACATCTTTATTTTTAATTCATGGCCCCGTATTTGTTTACAGATGATGAATTTGCAGACTCATCCCTCACAAAAGGTGCCGCCTGACCAGCGATAAACTTTCGGTCAGAGCCAGGAAGGTTTGGGTGTCACAGTAAAGGTGGTGTGGCTGTTACCTGAGGAGGTGAGAGGTGCTGGAAGCTGCGGAACGGCAGGTACGCGATCAGGTTCCCGGAGTCTTGGATGAAGGATGGGCCGCCTGCCATGACGTTCGCCGAGCTGAGAGACTGACTGAACCACGAGCCGAAAGCCTGACACTGTTCTGGTGACAGGCTGCCGATGGTGCTGTTAATCAGCTTTAACCTGAGCGACAGATCGACGGACAATAACGCCACGTTAGTGTTAATCATGGCTCCATATTGTAGTCTTTTCACAAATCAGTCTCCGCTGGAGCTTCGCATCAATCATCATTTAGGACATCTTGTTTTTGTTAAACCAATAATCCTTTAGAAACTTTTAGAAATCTGCTCAGGATGGCTAACGAACAACATTCTTACAACACCAGATTTTCAGCTAAGGGGAATATTGTTCGTCCACCTGCCAAGACAAATTATGATAACTTTTCCTTTCAATTTACCGTCTCCAAACTCTGGGAAGAAATCCCCTACGAGAATTAAAAACTTAGGATCACTTACATTATTTAAATCAGCCTTAAAACCATACATCTTATTTTAAACCAAAAATAAGAATTTTCTTTCTTTATACCCTAAAAATTTTATTATGATAAGTTACAGGCTCAGTGTTTGTGTGAGCCCAAGTACGCATACAGTTGGATGTAAATAAGTATTACTGTATTTAGTTGCAATGTATATTTGTATAGTTCTCATTCTTTAAAAAAAAAAAAAAAAAAAACCACAACACACGGGTGGCCATTGACATGAAACTTTATACTACAACCCCGATTCCAAAAATGTTGGGACAAAGTACAAATTGTAAATAAAAACGGAATGCAATGATGTGGAAGTTTAAAAATTCCATATTTTATTCAGAATAGAACATAGATGACATATCAAATGTTTAAACTGAGAAAATGTATCATTTAAAGAGAAAAATTAGGTGATTTTTTTTAAATTTCATGACAACAACACATCTCAAAAAAGTTGGGACAAGGCCATGTTTCCCACTGTGAGACATCCCCTTTTCTCTTTACAACAGTCTGTAAACGTCTGGGGACTGAGGAGACAAGTTGCTCAAGTTTAGGGATAGGAATGTTAACCCATTCTTGTCTAATGTAGGATTCTAGTTGCTCAACTGTCTTAGGTCTTTTTTGTCGTATCTTCCGTTTTATGATGCGCCAAATGTTTTCTATGGGTGAAAGATCTGGACTGCAGGCTGGCCAGTTCAGTACCCGGACCCTTCTTCTACGCAGCCATGATGCTGTAATTGATGCAGTATGTGGTTTGGCATTGTCATGTTGGAAAATGCAAGGTCTTCCCTGAAAGAGACGTCGTCTGGATGGGAGCATATGTTGCTCTAGAACCTGGATATACCTTTCAGCATTGATGGTGTCTTTCCAGATGTGTAAGCTGCCCATGCCACACGCACTAATGCAACCCCATACCATCAGAGATGCAGGCTTCTGAACTGAGCGCTGATAACAACTCGGGTCGTCCTTCTCCTCTTTAGTCCGAATGACACGGCGTCCCTGATTTCCATAAAGAACTTCAAATTTTGATTCGTCTGACCACAGAACAGTTTTCCACTTTGCCACAGTCCATTTTAAATGAGCCTTGGCCCAGAGAAGACGTCTGCGCTTCTGGATCGTGTTTAGATACGGGTTCTTCTTTGAACTATAGAGTTTTAGCTGGCAACGGCGGATGGCACGGTGAATTGTGTTCACAGATAATGTTCTCTGGAAATATTCCTGAGCCCATTTTGTGATTTCCAATACAGAAGCATGCCTGTATGTGATGCAGTGGCGTCTAAGGGCCCGAAGATCACGGGCACCCAGTATGGTTTTCCGGCCTTGACCCTTACGCACAGAGATTCTTCCAGATTCTCTGAATCTTTTGATGATATTGTGCACTGTAGATGATGATATGTTCAAACTCTTTGCAATTTTACACTGTCGAACTCCTTTCTGATATTGCTCCACTATTTGTCGGTGCAGAATTAGGGGGATTGGTGATCCTCTTCCCATCTTTACTTCTGAGAGCCGCTGCCACTCCAAGATGCTCTTTTTATACCCAGTCATGTTAATGACCTATTGCCAATTGACCTAATGAGTTGCAATTTGGTCCTCCAGCTGTTCCTTTTTTGTACCTTTAACTTTTCCAGCCTCTTATTGCCCCTGTCCCAACTTTGAGATGTGTTGCTGTCATGAAATTTCAAATGAGCCAATATTTGGCATGAAATTTCAAAAGGTCTCACTTTCGACATTTGATATGTTGTCTATGTTCTCTTGTGAATACAATATCAGTCTTTGAGATTTGTAAATTATTGCATTCCGTTTTTATTTACAATTTGTACTTTGTCCCAACTTTTTTGGAATCAGGGTTGTATTTCAACAGCCACAGACATCAATTTTCTTTTATACATCTTTTTTCTATTTTATTTATATATATATATATATATATATATATATATATATATATATATATATATATATATAAAATTCTATTAAGCTTTTTAGTAAATTTCTTCACATTATATATTGTGAGAATAAAGTTGAATTGAATTTATTTTATACCAATGCATAAAACATTATCTATTATCCGTAGTCAATTAGTCAGATTAGTTTTATGGACAAGTCACGTTGGATGATGTCTGTAATAATTACGATCGACTCTCATCATGCCGTGTGTACTACATCTACCTCAAATCTTTAATATGTATACTGAGGCACTGCCTAAAAGCAGAGCTCCCGAAGAGTGTAAAATGTGTTCATAAATAATCCCACATTATTTATATATTAAAAAAAAGGGGGGGCAATTAAAAAAATAAAAATAAGCGCTGGATAAAAATCCATCCATCTTATGGAAATAAAAAGAATTTCATTGTCTGGAGGTCAAATGTTTATGAGATATGCTGCCTTGAACTAACAACCTGGTTCCCTGTGGTGGTATATGTACATACGGTCGAGAAAGCCATCACAAATCAGGTTGATGCGTTACCAAATTCTCTTAAGTATGAAGCTCCGTTCATAGCATGTAGGGAACTCTGCGATAGCCGGAGGCTGTGCAAGTTGATCATTAGCTGGTCATATGACCAGAACATAACCACAACAAGTAAGCAAGCTACACCATACCCATGCTAGGATCTCAACAACTTATGAAGAACCCTGACGCGTCCTTTTAAATATCATCAATACTCATCATCATGTTCCCTTTTCTGGAGATTTTGACTCCTTATTGTATCCAATAGATGCTGAAATTTTGTCCTATCCATCATCATTCTCCTTATCTGCAGGGCAGCTATCCCCAACAGTCTCTCCAACCTCATCCAACTTGGAGAGCGTTCATCAAAAAGCATCCGTTTCCTTCGGTCTCCGTTATCCATCTTGCAGACATGCGCTGTATTTTAATCGCTGGTATAAGCAGAAGGACTTGATCGGTTTTGTCTCAGTAATGCGGTGTAGGTCTGCATTTGACAGTTTGAATCTTCAATCCTGTTTATCATCATACACATTTTCTTCAGTTCTATCATCCTTCCGTCTTCTGTAGCCACCCTTCATCTTCCTCGGGAATCCATTCCATACGACCTCGATCTTTGCGACTTCTTTTGTAGTCGGTTGCCATGTCTGTACACCGTACGAGAGTCGGGATCTCACACATGCAGTGAGGAACTTTACTCTAGTAGACAGGTGTATATGCTGATCCTTAAGGACGTGTTTAAGCTCGTTCCGTTTTTCAAACGCGGATCCAATTCTCGAGCCAAGGGTCTGCGCGTCCTCGCTGGAGTTCGTGATGGTATAACCTAGGTATCGGAACCTTCTCATGTTCTTTACTTTAGTGCCGTTTACATAGACGAGGCTCTCTTGGTTCTTGACGGGTTCATTGATATTAAAGGCCATCGATTCTGTTTTGGTGTATGACATTTTCGGTCCGAACTGAGTATACGTGTTATCAAATCCGGAGGATGGTTTGTAGTTCCTCAAACTGACTCTGCAAAAACGGCTTGGTCATCTGCATATAGAAGCTCCGTTATTCTATTCTCCCCTCTCGCTCGTGTTTTTCCAGAGTTCCCTTGGTGAAACCTCGTTAGGAATGCAGTACTTGATTTTGAAGCCTGTCTCTGAACAGAACCTCTCCACTTCATGACGAGCAATCCTGACCACAAAGTCCATGTAGATATTGAAGAGTCGGAGACTCCAGGGCGTTTTGTCTACATCCGACCTGAATATCAAACAGTCTGTTGGAACCTTTGATGTATGCATTTGTGCTAGTGTATAAAGCTCTAAGGACTGCTACTATTTGAGGGCATTTCGGTCTGATTTCAAGACATTTCATCAGGGCTTCACGTGGTATCCAGTCATATGCAACCTTCAAGTCAACGAAAGCAATAAATAATGATAATACTGCTTTTTTTACTGTTCTGCATTTTAAACTCAAACTTGGTTTCAGACTGAGAGGATAGAAAAGAAAGAAGGAGCACTTCCTGGAGCATCTTTATACTGAAGAAAGAAAAAAAAAAAAGCAAATCCTTAATAGAACATAATTGAATCTTTTCCAGAATTATCCATACAGGACACTTTTTCGATGGAAAAAAAACACGTGTTCTATTCCCTTCTAGCGGGTTTCATTCATTTGGGTTGATAGCGTGCAATATTGTTAGCGTATCGCTTATCCTATGTGTATTACATCACTCTACCCGGTGGCGAATGAGCGCTGAATATGGTTTACGATATTGCATGGTTGTCAAGACAACATGATGTCACACGTCAGAGATGTAAAACTTCCACACTAGTGAGCGACTGGGACAATTTGTAAACAAACAAGGCCGCCAGGTTTGCTTCGTTAAACATGGAAGATTTTGAGAAAATTTTGAAAGAGAAAGACGCGTCAAACACCCAAAAGGAATGTATAATAATAATAATAATAATAATAATAATAATAATAATAATGATAATAATGGCTCGCTTTGAGTGGTATATCAGAGATATTCCATTCACCCGTCTTCGACTCGTTCAGTATCATGCTAGCTAGCTGAACTGAATACATCTGATAGACCACTCAATGCCAGCCAATATTATTTTTTAAATCTCTCAGGAATACTAGAAACACCCAGAGGAAACCCATGTAGACCTGAGGAGAACACGTGAAACTCCACACAGACAGGAACCCGAGCTCGGGTTTGAACCCTGGAGCTGTGACGCGGGTGATAAAGCTAACCTGGTGCGGCACTACCATGTCATTTAAATCCTTAACTAATGATTCAGTTGTAAAATAAACTGTGTACCAGTTGAGTATGCTTACACAATGATATTGGTTTGTAGTGGAGGGAGAGAGCTGATGTCCTCAGGTTTTGCGAGTCTCAGGAGAGGGCCAAGGTTAAAAAACAGGGTCTTGTCTTGTCTCAGGTGGATTTGGATCAGCACGGACACCATGGTGCGCAAATAGTCCTCGGACAGCTACAAGAAAGGACGCGCGCACAGAGACAAATTAAAAAAATAAACCCCACGCCTAAAGATACACTGATCTCACACAAAAAATAAACAAATGCATGTCTGAAGAACGGACATGAGCCAATAAGAGAGATATTATACACATGCAACAATATACATTATGTACAACAGATCTTGTCGCACGATGTATGGTTATATGCCTATTACTAAATAATAGATTATCATATTGTTGCTATTTTGATGTCAAAATTTGCCATGACAACGAGAAGCAGAGCCCCTTTAAAGGATACCAACATGGCTTATTGCTTTATGATCAATTTACAGTAAATCCATACAGTACATTTATGGGGAAAATCTGGCAAGTTTAAGCAATCCCTGCCCCCTGATTAAAAAAAAAAAAAATTTATGCACTGTCTTTTTTTCCACAAGCTGTAACAAAAACACTGCAAACGATTCTCTTCTGAAAACGGTTCACCTGCAGGTTCTCCTGGTTCTGGTTATAGTACCTCACAATCAGTCTCATGGTGTTCATATCCACTGAACTCAGCACTGCTCTCAGACGTGCCAGAGGGATCTGGAAGTATTGCTGCAAAGAAGACTGAAAACACTTAATCTACAAGGTGATGCAGTTTTTTTTAAAGCGTGGATGTATGGTTCACAGTAAACTACTGCCCTGTTCTAACCTCAATGAAAAATGAGACGTCGCTGGTGACATCTCTTCCTGTTTGCATCAGGCTGGTGAGGATTTTCTGAGAAACACACACACACACACACCTCCGAGTGTGAAACTTACACCCTGAAGCAGGAATGGAAAGTCATCAGAGCATCAAATGATACCATCTACAATACCGACATCGATGTAAAAACAGGTGCAACAACAATAAACACAGGATATTAGAGTTACGCAACAAATCAAATGTCAGTCGGTTAACGTTACATGTACGAGATGTGAAATGTTCAAGATCAGTGACAGGATGGCATCGTACACCAGGTTTCCACCTTGAGTCAGTTACACCAGACAACAGGTCCGACACAAGTAACGAACACTCTCGAGTAGTTAACCCCAAAAATAATCCAGATTAATGATAATTCCAGGAATTCCTGGAAATAAAGCCCAAGCAATTCATAAAATAATCTATAATCTAAGCTAAACTGACGATCAACTGTATAACTGTTTTTAAAGAAAAGAGAGATGCTGTAAACATTTTTTTTAAATATAAAAAAAGAAAACCGCACTATTTTACATATTTTTAAGGTTAGGAAATGTTAAGAAGTTATCTTCGACTTTCAACTGTATAAAATTGTCAACATTTTGGACGTTATATTTTAAGAAATTATGACAATTTATTATTATTATTTTTTTTAAATAGTACGAGTGATACATTTGTGAGCAGAAGTTTGGATCCACCATAAATCAAGAGAATACAACTTAAAATTTTAATTTAATTGAAAAAGGTAGCTGAATTGTACAATTTATATCCAACCTATTTCTTTTGTCATTATTTGTTTAGCTGTTTTATGCCATTTTCGTTTTTAAATTTCTCATACCGTTTTATTTATTTTATTAACTTTCTGGGGAAAAAAAAAATTCTAAAAATGGATATTTAAATAAATAAATAAATAAATGGCAGTGTATAAACAACCAGAAAAAAAGATAGTACAGGTCTGTCAGGAAGGTCTGCACTTGCGTGTGTCAGTGCCAAAAAATAAAATAAAAACACTTCTTGTTTTAATTATTCTTTGACTATCCACAAAGGACAAATTAAAATCAAGTCACTTTTAAATTTTATCATCAGAAATAGCAGCGACAAAATTTAGAATGGCTTTTTTTCCGCCCCTTATTTATCAAAAAAAAAAAAAAAACTAAATAAAAAGGTCAGTTTTTCTGCAACCTGTATAAATCAAAATCACCAATACTTCCTAAGTCACCAAGTCAATGGCAGCCAATACACCCACGTCTCTCACATTGAGCTAGCTCTCGGTACGACTTTAAAACCAAAAATTGGAATAATTAGAGACGTGTTGAGAGCCATCATTCCCCACAAATGTGCAGAGTCGATGTTCAGAGCCAATAGTCCTTGAGGAAAAGCCTTTAGCTTCACGACAAATCATGAAATTTTTTCTCTGATATTTTTTCTGAGGATAGTCCTCTTTACCGTGTCTATAAATCATTCCGCAATACGGTTTCAAAGGTTTCGAAATTATTTACAACGGAACACAAGCAGCTTTTAAATTTTGTATCTTCTGTTAAAGATGATGGCTTTTGTTTGCCCGGTCTGGACTTTAAAATAAATAAATAAATAAATATCAATCAAAAGAACGATTCTTGCTTTATTCTATTTTAATTTACTTTTTGGTTAAATGACCAAAAAAAAACCACAACCAGTCCATGGACCCAAGAAGAATTTGGCTATGGTAGGGTAAATATTTCATCTGAGATGATCAAAGAGGCAAAATGTGGGTGTGTGTTATTAAAGAAAACACAAACTTGTGGACTTGACTTTAACTAGAAACAAAACGCGCACACACACACAAAACTAACCGCAAAGCACTGCAGGAGCACTTGCTTCTTGCTGAAGCTCGTTTCCTTCTCCAGGAACCCAGACACAGAGTCCAGGACACTCTGTCCGATGTGATCAGTCACCCTCAATGTCGTCATCCCATTTTCTTCCAGAACAAGCAGCAGAATTGTCCACAAACTTGTAGCCTGTCTGACCACTGAAGCCACCTCTGTGGTCATCGTCTTCTCCATATGCAGCAGGAGAACCTCCATGCCGCAGAGCAGGAACGCCTGGAACACCTGAAGCTGAGGGATATCTGGCTGGCAAATGGTGTTCAAGTCTATACTGCATGACCAGTTTAGTCTGACTATCATTTCTTTCACCAGACAAGGGTAGAGCTCCGTGGTATTCATATTATTTGAGCTGCTACTGCTGTTGGTGTTGTTGGACTGGGAGACCTTGGTGTAGTTTGAGCAGGTGGCACACAAAGCGCTCACCCAGAGATTGGAAGGATCTTGAATGATAGGAGACAGCACAGCAGGTTTGACACAGATTGACGAGATGAAGTTCGCTTGGTCATAATCCCAGCAGAGTGCAAGAAGAGCTGTATCAGGAAGAGTCACTGTCCAGTTTGCGTACAGACATTGCTCAGAGGGTTTGAAGCCCATCAGATTCTCTCTGCCAGACCCGGTGAGGTTGGAGCACTGCTCCAGCAACCAGGTATTGTCCAAATTGGCTAGGAGGTTCCGCAGAACAGTGCTGTTGGCGCATACTTTGTTGACAAAGTCTGCAGTGTCAAGATCAGCGCAAAGAGCAAGGTCGGTCATGTCTACAATGACTGGCTTGGTCCATTCTGAGTATAGGCAAACTTTGGTAAGCAAGTCCAACGTGTCGTTGTCAGAACACACAGACTTCAACCACTGGTTATGCGGGTCAACCGTTAGACGTGCTAACAATGTAGTGTTACAGCAAACATTAAAATGGAATGCCACCATGTCAAATTTCCAACATAGACCAATTACAGATGGATGCACTGGTAAAATGGCCCAGAATGAATATTTACACAAATCAGACATGCTGGGAATTACAGGATGGACATTTGGTGGGGTTGGAGTGAGAAAGGTTGTAGGGGAAACTGTTGGTGAAATAGTTGAGAGCGCACTAGCAGAGAGAGTTGGGCTGAGTATAGGAAGGAGAGTGGTGGTGGAAACTGTTGCAAAAAATTTGGTGAGTGATGAAGAAAGCAAAGGAGATGGTGCTAGCAAGGTGAGAAAGGTTGATGTGGTCAAAAGAATGACATTGGGGGATGATGAAGCAGTGCTAGAGAACATTAGGGGAACTGTTGATGGAGACAGATTAGCATTGGAAGAAAATGTTGGTGTGAAGGTCAGTGGAACTGTGGGAGAAAGCGTGGTTAATGTTGATAGGGTTGTTGGGACAAGTGTTGAAGAAGGGGTTGCGTTAGAAAGAGTGGCCATTGTTGGAGAGACTGATGAAGTGATGGAGTTCAGTGGAGATACAAAGGTGCTCAAGACAACAGGTGGGACAGTTGATGGAGACAGATTAACACTGGAAGAGAATGTTGGTGTGAAGGTCAGAGGGGTTGTGGGAGAAAAAGTGGTGAATGCTGATGGGGTTGCTGGGACAAGTGTTGGAGAAGGGGTTGTACTAGAAAAAGAGGCCACTGTTGAGGTCTTTGTTGAAGAGACTGATGAAGTGATGGAGTTCAGTGGGGTTGTTGGGTATAAAAGTGTGCTCGAGACTACAGGTGGGACTGTTGGAGACAGATTAACACTGGAAGAGAATGCTGATGTGAAGGTTAGAGGGGTTGTGAGAGAAAAAGTGGTGAATGTTGATGGGGTTGTCAGGACAAGTGTTGGAGAAAGGGTTGTGCTCAAAAGAGGGGCCACTGTTGAAGTCTTTGTTGAAGAGACTGATGAAGTGATGGAGAACAGTGGACTTGCTGGAAGTACAACGGTGCTCGAGACTACAGGAAGGACTGTAGTGCAATACAGTTGCACCCAGTCATTGTCCTTTTTGAGGACTAGCGCAGCGAGGAATGAGGTGTTGGCACAGACCTCGCTCACAAATCGAGGCTCATCATTTTGTATGCACAGGGATATCTGGTCTGTGGGGATTGTCACTGGGTTGCGCCATTCCGAGTACTGACACATTTCTGATACGAGAGCGTTAACGTCTTTGGGCGGAGGTACCTCAGTACAGTTGGGCATTATCCAGATATTTTCCTTGGTGGAGAAAATCAGCATGTAAAAATCAATACTCTGACACAGAAGCTTCTCCATTCTTGCTTGATCATTATTCCAGCACAGTGCCACAATTGAAGGGTCAAGAATTTGAGGACTCCATTGCTCATATATGCAATATTGCCAGACCACGTATCGATCGGACACATTTGCGCAGTACTCCCACACCCAGCTATTTCTCGGGTTCTCGATGAGCGCCTGCATCACAGGAACATTATTGCACACACCTTTGAGAAAAGCTTCGGGGTCGTTGTCGCTACATATAGTGACCAAACCTGGATCGATAACATCCTTTGATGTCCAGGCCGTGTAGTTACAGAAAAGCTGGCTGAGGCTAAGGGTTGACCGTGCAACTCTTTGGTTTGATTCTGAGGACGAGGGTGGGCAGGGTTCCAAAATGGTCGACAGGACTAACTCGATCATGCGGCAAGAGTTTCTCCATACCAGAGTTAGTTCAGAGTGGGATAGGCTCCTGAGAGATTCACAAACATGATATAAAGCATCAGGGACCTGTGATCTACTGCCTATAATCTCTGCACAGAGGGTGTTATTGAGATGGGTAATGTTCTGCTTATCGCAGGTCAGTCGTGTTATCAGGTCATCCATTGGTGAAGGGACAGAGCGACTGTTCTGGATATTATATGCGCTTTGACATGCCGCGTCTGTGGAGCTGCACAGAGGAACGTCGCGAGTCAAAAACATGTTCAGGATCGAATCGCCAAAGGACCAGGTCAAATTCTGGCTAATGCCCCTGGACAAAACAAAACAGACATAACATTTTTAATAATCACCACTTCTGGAGAATGCAGGGTGACTGACTAAAAAAAAAAAGGAACACTAATGAGCGATATTTTTCTTTACATGTTTATTTCTTCAGAGATGCGTTGTCTTTCTTTGGTGAAATGGCCTTGAAGCTACATTTTACAGTCAGTCAGTAATTCGTAACCTGACCTCCTTAAATGCTACAGCATCAGTGTATTACACTGTAAAAAATAAGTTCTTTTTAATAGCTGTGCAGTCATTGGAATAAAAGTTCCAGAACTTCCAAGAACTTTCTTCAGTTTAAGAATTTCTAAAACCTCTTTAGGAAGCCAAGAACCCTTTACCATCCAAAGAACCCTTAACACTTTGAAAACTTTCGAACAGTACACCGTAAAAACGTGAGAACTTTCCTTAAAAAAAAAAAAGTTCTCTTAAGAGCTAGTTTGCTGAAAGTGGAGTCAGATTATTTTGGAATCAGTCAGTCAGTGGAAATTCTCAGTATAAAATTCTGCTCCTGATTGAGCCTTTACAGTTTGGGGATGCACTTTACCATGGGTACGATGATGAAGTAAAGCCAGTTTAGTCACACTGTACATTTTTATTAAGGTAATCTTGTATGTCCAAATTCTATAATAGACTGATAAGCGTGTGATCTCCATGTCAGATTAAATTATGAAGATCCTCTGAAGATAGACCTGCAATAGCCCATTTGCAGGAATTGGTCACGTGTCAATTTTCCCTATAGCAGCAAGCCCGTGGTGGGTAAGCTAACTCGACATTCCTTGACAACCATAAGAGTTTGACTGGCGATGCGAAGCAATCCATTTCTATAATAGCTGTTTTTACCTTTTCTACTGTCTTTTTTGACCCGGATTTTCGTGTGTACTTGGAAAAAGTTTGTGATTTTAACTTCCGTTGTAAGTTAAAGCGAATCATTGGCCGTAAAAGAGAGGTTTTTTTGGACTCAAGTTGGTCGCCGCCGAAAGAAATTCACGTGCGAAATGGTGGATTTCTCAGGTATGTTTATAACTTATAATTTGTCCTTTTCTACCTTTATCATTTGCTCTAAACCCCTTTTGCACTGTTTCTTTTGCAAACATAGCATTGCTTCTTATGTATTTGAATCAGTTTCTTACCTGTCGACATGTCGTATGATTTTTCTTCTTTGCTTAACAGTACCACTCCAGTTAAAAACAGAAGGTACAACACCAGATTTTAGATTTCTTTTTCCTTTGGTACTTCTTGTTCGATAATCAATTTCTTTCGGCAGCGACCAACTTGAGTCCAAAAAACTCTCTTTTATGGCCAATGATTCACTTTAACTTACGACGGAAGTTAAAACCACAAACTTTTTCCAAGTACGCATGAAAATTCGGGTCAAAAAAGACAGTAGAAAAGGTAAAAACAGCTATTCTAGAAATGGACTGCTTTGCATCGCCAGTCAAACTCTTGTGGTTGTCAAGGAATATCAAGTTAGCATGCTCACCACGGGCTTGTTGCTATGGGGAAAATTGACACGTGACCAATTCCTGCAAATGGCCTATTATTGGCCCCAAATCTCCACTGTCCAAACCTTCCAGTTAAATCTTCACCAGTTGTCAGAAACCTTGGAATACTCCCTGACCCCTCAACTCAACTTTGATCCCCACATTAAATCCCTCACCAAAATCGCTTTCTTCCAGCTCCGGAACATTGCCTGCCTTCGCCCCTTCCTTTCCACTAATGATGTGCAGACTTTGGTCCACTCCTTCATTATGTCCTGCCTAGATTATTGCAACTCCCTTCTCATCAACCTCCCTACTAAATCCCTTCAGAGACTACAATACATTCAGAACTCTGCAGCGAGACTCCTCACCCATATCAAACCATCTGCTCATATCACCCCCATTCTTTCTCAGCTTCACTGGCTACCTGTTCTGTCCTGAATCAAGTATAAAATCCTACTACTCACCTTCAAAGCCCTCCATAACCTTGCTCATCCTTATGTCCGTGACCTTCTGACCCCTTATTCTCCATCCTGCTCTCTCAGATCTTCTAGCCATAATCTCCTTGCTGCCCCCCCCACACACCAGACTCTCTACCCTGGGTGGCAGGTCCTTGAGCCCATGGCCCCCAAGCTCTGGAATTCCCTCCCTCAACCCCTCTGTGACTGCTCTTCCCTTCCTTTCTTCAAATCTCATCTCAAAACCTTTGTTTCATGAACACTTCACCACCATTGCATAAACTTGCCACTCTTTTTTTGTTGTTTTCTTTTTGTTTTCTTGACCCATGTAAAGTGACCTCGTTTGAGAATCCAACATTATTATTCATTATCAAAAATTATGTTCTGCTCGTGTCAACAATCAGTCCGATCCAGAAGTTAGCGTGAGTAGAAAATGGGTTCACAAACAAAAAAACCAAAACATTCTTCAAAGTGAACTTGAGGAGATAAGGTTACTGTATTTTTTTTTGTCCATTATGTTTACGTTTCGCCATCTCTGCTACCGTATCTGTCCTTGGAACTGTAGCAAGTTTTGCGTCATCCCATGCCTTCCTCCTATTGGTGGTTTTTAAACGATCATCATAACAGTGCTCATACTCAGAACTTTGTCAAACAAAACAGCTGCTGACGAGTATGTTACATTTAAACTTGCAACCAAATTCTTACGAATTCTTTTATGAAGGTCTGATTTTTTTTTTTTCTGTGAGTGATCAAAATTGGCCAAAGATCATCCAACACAAAGCTGGTTTAAGAGGCATCTGTTACCAATTCTCAAAGACTGATCTAACAAAACAGAAGAAACATCACGAGTTCTTTGGATGGTGGTAGATTTCTGCAGGATTTCTACTTGGAACATTTCCTGAAACTGAAAAACTAATTTGTAGGGTTCTATGATGAAATAATCCAACCAAGATTCCAGAGCGGCCCACCAAACAAATTTAGAATCAGTGTACAAAATTAAAAATCATCAGAGTTTCCATTAACTATCCCAAGAAGCCTAAAGGAACCCTTAATAAACATGGACATGCTGACACTCACCATATTAGAAGTTGTTTCAGGTCTCCTGTACACCAAAAATCAAAGAAAAAGGAATTATTTGCCCTGAAGTTAATGCTAAATTATCATTTTAAGTTTGCAGCATGAAGTTTTACCACCAACACCAACCTTGAGGACATTGCCAAGTCTGGTTCAGCATAGGCGCCTCGATGCCAAACTGCAATCCAACTGTGACCAATTCCACTAAAGCTTGAAGAAAGTCTTTGACAAAACAGGAGATGTCTGGCATCAATGGAGACAAGGACAAGTCAACAAAACTGTTCCACACAGTCCAAAACTTCTCAGGAAGCTGTAGAGACAAGATGGCACTCAGCATCTCGTGAAGGGCAGCGAGCCAAGACTGCGCCCCAGCCGGATCTTCACGCCTCTGAAAGGTGTTTAACGAACACGTCTGAGATTTAACAGAGGACAGGAAGGACATCAGTGGTCCACTTAACTTAGAAACCAGAGCTGCGGTTAAATCCGCCTGCCATCCACACTGAGTCCCGTTAGCTAACAGACACACCAGAGCCTGAATGAAGCCGTCCATCAGGATCGGCCGGGAAGTGTGGTATAAACTGCTGAGGAGATTTAAGTAAGCGTCAAGAACTGGGGACTCTGTGGTGACACCGGTTCTGCTTGTGCTAAGGGACGGAAAAAGGTTTGACCCGAACCAGGGTCTGACCCTCATCTCTTCCTTCTCATCAGTTTCTTTAGTTTTTAAAGAGTGAATTTTCTCCTTGAGGACATCTTGGGTTTGCGCAGATCCATCGGGTTTGGAGTTGAACTCGGTCTGGCGGGTGATGAGGGTCTTCAAGACTGTGGGCTCGCTGAAGACGAACCCTGTGAAGGTGACGATGATGAGGACGAGTCAGATGAAAACCACACCATATTGTTTTTTTATTTTGCATTGTTTATTGCCAATAGGGGTCACAAATTTTCTAAATAATCATCTTTTTCATTCAGTGCAAGTGTTCCAGCTCTTAAAGAACATCTGGATTCCTCTCAAGACAAGTTGATTCAACTCTAATTTATTCAAGTCTAATTAGAGCTTTCATTTGACTCACTCACAACAACCACCATAATATCTAGCTATAGTAATATTTTTATCAGTTTAATATCTAACATTACATATTTATTTTCATGTAGCCTGTATATACACACACTCCTTTATTTCTTTGTTTACCCAAAGCCTTTAAAAATTGTCATCTGAACATGTTAAAAGCATGCACACAAAAAAATTTCACGTTAAACCAAGCATGTTTTTTCCCCTCTCTGTAAGAGGAAAATTACACACTTTTGTTCTAAATTATTTTCTTCTACCCTTTGACTGAAAAATAAAAAAGGAAAACTGCTAATAAAAAAAACTCACTGGGCTCTAATAACAGCCTATGAATTAAAAACGTCATTATTTTAATCCATCCCTGTCCCCATCCTGCAATTAGAACCCAAACAGACAGAGACGCACTTCAGGAAAAATAAATGATCGTAGAGAAAGACTTACCGAGTAAAGTGCAGGTTGTAAAAAGCGATAAACACGCAGAGCGGCGCATCTTCTACAACACAATCAAGAGCTCCTGAAATAAATCCTGAAGGTGTGAAACTGAAGTTTAGATTTATAGTTTTGTCAGCTCATTTAAACACTTTCTAAAATATATCTACACACACAGCATGAAAAGACATCGAGTCTCTTCCAGGGTCAGGTAGGTCCAGTCTGCAAAATGTGGCATTGAAGCTGAAACTGTGGCTCAGAGTTTATTTTGTGCAATGTGTGTGTGTTACATTGTGAAGTATTTCCTAACACACCCACCCCCCTCTCCATCAAACCCAACCCACAGCAGAAACCTAATTAAACCCAACAAGAGGAAGGAACAGGTGCGAACGGATTGGAGCGTCAGATCACGACTCTGAATAATTAAAGTCATTAATAAATTAGCATCTGCTTTAAGGCGGGACACACCTGAGCAAACATCTGAGACAATGCTTTCTGAGTAACACGCCGTGTGAGAGAGAGAGAGAGAGAGAGAGAAGTGTAATGAAGTGAAGACAGGTAATACTGTATAGACCTGGAGCATGTGATCAAAGAATCATCACCTGTGCATATCATTAACGTGACAACTTTAACGATTAACAGAAGAAAAAAAGAGCAAACTGTGCATCCTTAAAGCCATTTCTGTAAAAATCCATCACATTACTAAAACAGTTACTGTACACTACCGTTCAAAAGTTTGGGGTCACCCAGACAATTTTGTGTTTTCCATGAAAAGTCACACTTTTATTTCCCACCATAAGTTGTAAAATGAATAGAAAATATAGTCGAGACATTTTTCTGGCCATTTTGAGCATTTAATCGACCCCACAAATGTGATGCTCCAGAAACTCAATCTGCTCAAAGGAAGGTCAGTTTTATAGCTTCTCTAAAGAGCTCAACTGTTTTCAGCTGTGCTAACATGATTGTACAAGGGTTTTCTAATCATCCATTAGCCTTCTGAGGCAATGAGCAAACACATTGTACCATTAGAACACTGGAGTGAGAGTTGCTGGAAATGGGCCTCTATACACCTATGGAGATATTGCACCAAAAACCAGACATTTGCAGCTAGAATAATCATTTACCACATTAGCAATGTATAGAGTGGATTTCTGATTAGTTTAAAGTGATCTTCATTGAAAAGAACAGTGCTTTTCTTTCAAAAATAAGGACATTTCAAAGTGACCCCAAACTTTTGAACAGAATCCCAGTGTGTAGTTCAGATAAAAGATGAACATGTGATTAGTCTTACTAGATAGTTGGCTAAATACTTATTTAATTAACATAAAAGGTGAGAGATGGGCTTAAAGGAACAAAGCCGTGCTGAACGATTTGAACATTGATCTTTGTAATTAACATGATCTTTAACATCATTAAAGATTTATTTCACAATGAGGTTCTGAGTTGTGTCCCCCGCTCCACGGACATGTTACTCCATTTTCATTTTGTTTAACAGCTTCCTACATTACCCACAATGCTGTCAGGTTGAACCAGCAGGTATCATGTCACGAGTTACGTGTGTGTGTGTGTGTGTGTGTCTCGCAGATAGCCAGTGACGAAACAAAGCCCTGTTCGCCAGTAATCGCAATGAAAAGTGGCAAAAAATAAATAAATAATAATAATTAAAAAAAATACACACCTGTTGTGAAGGCTGCTCCCACTTTCTCTGCACCCCAACACACCAGAGACACACAACACAAGCAGCTTCATAGAAAGTGTTAACTGTTTCTCTCTTTTTTTTGGAAAGTAAGATACTTTGGCAAAAATTAAATATATTTTCAAAAAAAAAAAAAAGAAAAAAAAAAAAGACACCGAGTTATTTGGCTAAATAAATAAATAAATAAAACAAACCATGATTTTCTTTTTAATAAAAGTTAAATACCAGCCATTATTTGGCAGAAAATAAAAAACCTCAAAACAAAAGTAAGACATTAAGAGGTATTTGCCAAAGAAAAGAAAAAAGACAAACAGAAAGAAATAAGGAAAGGAAACAAAGAAAAAACAATGGAGAGAAAGAAACCATTCCACTGATGCCACCTTTCAGACGGCAACTTTTTAAAATATATATTTAACACAAATTTATATCAGACAAAAAAAAAGTCTCTCTTTATTCAGACCTACTGCTTTTAAGTTATGAACAACTTTACAAGTTCTGTTAAGATTTTAACAGTTCTGATTTAAATGGTGTTTTATATTTAAAAAACCCTGCATTAAATTAAAATAAATAAATAAAAAATAAATAAACACACCCCACACACATCTGGAACACAGTTTGGTTTGTGCAGAAAATCTGCCACGGTTAAAATTTAATTCAGGACTTTCCCACAAAAACAGCCAGGAATTCAGGTTGAGGGTGAATTGAACATACAAAAAAAAAAAAACCCACACAGTACAGTAAAGAGAAAAACAAACAGAGATAAATACATGTTCATTTAAAATTAACTGCTTTTTTTTTTAGATCAAAGATGAAAAGAAAAAAAAAAAGTTTGCTTACGTTAAGGATTTTCGCGTCACTGAGTGTTTTCTGTTCCAGCTTTGTGAGAAAAATGGAAAATAAGTCTCTTGGATTATTATGTGCCTGAAAAACTCTCGCAAATATTTACAGCTGAATTTTTGCACTCAGGACAAAAATCTCACACACAGCATGCAGGGAAAGGAGGGGGAAAAAAAAACCACCACAAAAAATAAAGAATGACTGCTGTTTTGTACAACACGCATTAATAAAATACACGCAATCCATTTGCATACTTTATGTAAGTGATTGTGAACTCTTTCAATGAGAAAGAATAGTACACACTTCCTTCCTTTCTTCTTATTTTTCTTTTTTAAAAATTGAGCAGGATCCTTGGGATCACTTCTCCTCCTGTATTGCTTTGCAATTATTTATTACAAATTTAAAACATTTTACAGAAGCTTTTTTTCCTACTATGGATTTCAGGGATTTTTTTTAAAAATGCACTTTGATACATGAAGGCTTTAAAGCTCATCAGATACGCAGTTAAACACTTAACAGCACAAACATTTTAGAATAAAATGCTAGAAATAAAATTAAAACCAAAACACTCATGAAGTTAATTTTCATATAAACCTTCAATTAGATACAAATTCATTACTGCAGCACCAAAATGTATAATTGTTTTTATTATTGCATTAAATTTAGACTTAACTCTGAATATTTTAGTGATTTAGTATTGCCTTCGATTTTAATTAGGATTTCTCAAGATTTCTAATTTCAAAAATTCTTCAACATGCTCACAAGATTACATTTCATATATATAAGTGCCTTAAAAAAAAATTGCAAATGGAAATTCAATCCTTTACCCTGGGGGTTTCCAAACTTTCTCCAGTTTAAAAAAAAATTAGGCACGTTAAACATTATTTTTAACTTTTGACCCACAGAACCCCCCCCCCCCCCCCCTTTTTATTCCAGCGGACATCATTTCTAAACAGAATAACTTTGATAAGGGCGAGTTATGATTTTCAAAACTGTAATAAAAATTATTATTTTTTTAAATAATCACGGACCCCTCGAATATGCTTCATGGATCCCTGGAGGTTGCAGAGATCCACGAACAAAGCAAAAAGTGCTTCTAAAGAAAAGCTAGCTCATCAACACTGTAAAAACAACATGTTAGTCAGGAACACGGTCACTGTATCGAATATTTGTGCCTTGTTGTGAGATTATTAGCCATTTTCTAGACATTTTTATTCATTTTATTAATTCCGCGCATGTGTGTTAAGTGGTGTCATTTGTTTTATTGGCAAATCATTTTGCTTCATTTAAAAAAAAAAAAAGTCTTGATTAGAGCATGCCAGTCGATGATGTTGCTACGACCCACGCACTCATGTGATGTGGGCGATTTCAGTTTGCGCGAAAAAAAACAACAACAAAAAAAACCCTCATGCTACTTTAGCTCTATTCCATTAAAAACACTTATTTACAAATGAATAGTAAACCGTCATGGACCATGAACACTGATTTAAAAAAATAGATATCTAATACAAAAAATAAAATAAAATAAAACCCACTTGATAAAAACGGTTTAAAAAAAAAAAGTGACCTCAGGTGGTGTTCTCGAAAATCATAACTTGGGTATGAACGACATGTACTGAAAGTGCAGCTGTCCAAATACTTCTAGAACACGTCATAACCTCCTCCAGGAAAACAGAGCAAGATATTTAGTCGTCACGGCCGCTTTAATAGGAACACTTGTACAGCTGCTCATTTGTGTAATTCCAATCAGACAATCAAATCATGTCAAACATCAGAATGAGAAAACGTCTGATCTCAGCGATTCTGACTGGAGCACGGTTGTTGTTTATACCAGACGGTTTGATTTGAGCATTTCAGAAATGTCTGATCTCCTGGGATTCTCCCTCTCTCTCACACACACTATGGTGCAAAAGAAACAACCGAAAACATCCAGTGAGGAGCAGCTGCGCAGATGGAAACAGCAGAACCTCCAGACTGCTCTGAGCTGAAAGGAAGCCTTTGATAAATCAAATAACTACTCTTTACAACCATGCGGAGCAGAAAAGCATCTCGAAACACGGCGGATCCTTGAGGCAGATGGGTTACGAGAGCACAAGACCACTACATACAGTAACCGAGACTCGAACAGTGGCGGGTTTCCCAAAAGCCTCAATGCTAAGAGCATCTTAACTAGGAGAGAGGGCGTTCACTGTGCTGCTCGTTCTACCATTTAACGATGATCTTTGAGCTACGATACTTTTGGGAAACAGCACAGACTGGGAAAAGAGCAAGAAATTTTTTTTTTTCCTCTTTCCAATCACTATAACTGAGCAGGGGTGCAAGTGTTCCTATTAAAGTGGCCAGTGAGTATTTAATCCACTTAAACATTTGGCTGGTCCAGACTTAAATCCCTAACTACACACTTGTCCTATCGGTTTCAGTGTAATTAATGAATAATACCCAAGTCACTGAAGAATACGCTTTAAGATGAATAACTGAAGAATAAAACCCAAAAGTTATGACTTTTTCCATTAAAAACTGAAACATCGTTCCACTGGAGCACCGACGGAAATAAAAAGAGGAGGATCCTGTTTAACACTGTGGACGCTCACTTCAGCGGATAAAGCGAGTGAAACGACAGGCCGAGCACATGCAGAACGAAACCAAACACTCCAAGTGCCGAGACTCGGAGAAAGGACACAGTCTCATTTACACATCTGTACAGCAGTTGTTGTTGTTTTTTTTTTTTTATAAATCCTGTTAAATCTTCTCTCTTTTTCCTCTCATCAGGAAATATAAAAGGCAACCATTTGTGTTTTAAAACAGAAGGCTGGTTTTCTGTCGTGCTCATCAGTTTTTCTGACTCGTGTTCGGTTGCAGACGTCCCAAGACTCGCGCTTCAGTCAGGAGGCAGCAGGTCGTGGAGACGAAAGCGCTCACGTACGTGTGGCCGCACATCCTCGTTCTAGAGAAGGCAAAACAAAATGACAAACGTGAGAAAAACCTGCGGTTTAAAAGGGGTGTAATGATCGGACGATCTGGAACGACTCGACGATTTAAAAATGAATCGAGGAAACAGCCAGTCAATCATTTATCGTTGAAAAAGGACAGAAAAGGTGTGTAAAAAATGTATAGTTTTAAATTGGTGTGTAATAAAATTGTACAGGTGAGGAAAGTTCTTTAATAACCTGTTAAATGATAAGCAGGTTTACTCCAAACCCTGAACAACACTGTCACTGATCGCTCCGCATCACAGCATAGTCAGGGTCATCGGAGGGAGACAGACAGGAAGGTAAGGAGATGAATAAGAGGGAGGGAGGGAGAAAGTGCACACAAGGAAGGAGATGGAGAGGAAGGAAAGAAGGGAGGGAGAGAGCAAAAGAGAAAAAGGAAGGAAATAAGGAAGATAAGGGAAGAAAGGAAAGAGAGGAAGGAAAGAAGGAAGAAAAAGGGAGAGAAAGAGAAGAGAGAGGACAGAAGGAATGGGGGAGAGAGAGAGGAAGGAAGGAGAGAGAGAGAGAGAGCACACGAGAGAAAGGAAATAAGGAAGAGAGATAGGAAGAGATGAAGGAAGGAAAAAAGGAGAGAAAGAGAAAGGAAGGAAAGAAGAGAAAGAGGGAGAGAGCAAAAGAGAAAAAGGAAGGAAATAAGGAAGAGAAGGGAAGAAAGGAAAGAGAAAGAAAGGAAGGACGGGAGAGAGAGAGCACGCGAGAGAAAGGAAATAAAGAAGAGAGATAGGGAGAGAGAGAAAGGAAGGATGGGAGAGCGCGCACACGAGAGAAAGGAAATAAGGAAGAGAGATAGGAAGAGAGGAAGGAAGGAAAAAAGAGGGAGAGAAAGAGAAAGGAAGGGAGAAAGCAAGAGAGGAAGGAATTGGAAGAAAGAGGGAGAGAGCAAAGGAGAAAAAGGAAGGAAATAAGGAAGAGAAGGGAAGAAAGGAAAGAGAGAAAGAGAAGAGAGAGGACAGAAGGAATGGAGAGAGAGAGGAAGAAAAGAAGGACGGGAGAAAGAGAGCATGTGAGAGAAAGGAAATAAAGAAGAGAGATAGGGAGAGAGAGAAAGGAAGGATGGGAGAGCGCGCACACGAGAGAAAGGAAATAAGGAAGAGAGATAGGAAGAGAGGAAGGAAGGAAAAAAGAGGGAGAGAAAGAGAAAGGAAGGGAGAAAGCAAGAGGAAGAAAGAGGGAGAGAGCAAAAGAGAAAAAGGAAGGAAATAAGGAAGAGGGGAAGAAAGGAAAGAGGAAGGAAAGAAGGAATGGAGAGATAGGAAGAGAGGAAGGAAGGAAAAAAGGGAGAGAAAAAGTTAGGAAGGAAGGAAGGAAGGAAGGAAGGAAGGAAGGAAGGAAGGAAGGAGAGCAAAAGAGAATAAGGAAGAGAAGGGAAGAAAGGAAAGAGAGGGAGAGGAAGAAAGGAAAGAAGGAAGGAAGAAAAGAAGGACGGGAGAGAGCGTGCAAGAGAAAGGAAATAAAGAAGAGAGATAGGAAGAGAGGAAGGAAGGAAAAAGAGGGAGAGAAAGAGAAAGGAAGGAAAGAAGGGAGAAAGCAAGAGAGGAAGAGAAAGAAAGAGGGAGAGAGCAAAAGAGAAAAAGGAAGGAAATAAGGAAGAGAAGGGAAGAAAGGAAAGAAGGAAGAAAGAGGGAGAGAAAGAGAAGAGAGAGGACAGAAGGAATAGAAAGAAAGAGAGGAAAGAAGGAAGGATTGAGGTCTTTTGTTTCACCCCAGTGCCAATAAATATGCCTCGACAGTTTTCCATCCAATATTCCAAAAATGAATTCTTGGGAAAAGTCGAAGCAGTAAAGCAGGAAGAGATTTCCTTCACTATAAAGCCTCAGTGTGTAACGAAGAGCTGCTGCGAGTGACGTACCAGCTCCACCAGCTTCTCCAGAAAAGGCACCAGCTTGAGGAGTTCGCTGTCGTTCTTATCCACAAACCAGCTCTCGATCGGGATCCCGTTAGACAGCTGTGATCAACAAACACCACGAGGATTTACTGAACTCACTGATGAACTTGCGAGTAAAACAAACAAACAAACAAACAAACAAACAAACAAACAAACAAACAAACAAACAAACAAACAAACAAACAAACTCCTACAGTCTGACTTCAGTCCAGAGTTTCTACCCGGATTACAACAAGCATGACTGTTGAAGAACATAATTAAAAAGACCTCATAATAAACAAACGTGTGAAAGTCACTTTTATTGCAGAATTATGTAAATAAAGACCTTGGCTTGGCCCAACTCACTTGAACCTCTGCTGAAGGTAATTACTGTTATTGAGAGATTACAATTAATTAAAAAGTATTATTGTGAAGAGCAACTCTGGGGAATTAAAAAATAATCTTAGGCTGATTTATTTATTTTACTAACATACTTCAAATCCAAGTTGGAGGCTGGCTTTATATCAAGGACCGTGACATCAACTCACCCAGGGGGCGGGGCTTATACGATACAACTTGTGCAAAAGATGTTTTATTTCCCAGCGAATGTTCTCTCACCTGATATGCAAACGCTTGCGGCGAGTTGTCAATAATGATGGTCTTTGAGAGATCTCTCCCAAGAATATTTAGATCTTTGATGTAGTTCCCCTGGACACAGACACAATGCTCGCGAAATAATCTGTGCCTGAAAAAACACAGTGGAAAGAAAAATGTATAGGTTTCCACGCCAGCACCAGGATAAGAGTGAATAACGCAGACAAACCAAAAAGAGTCGACACCTGAATATCACGTGGACCCTTCACCTGTCCGTCTGACCCGGATCTCACCTGCACTGCAATAACAGCCAGTGAAACAACCGCCACGCACCGGCACGAGGATTTTATTACCGCTGTATACCAATGCCATTTTTCCTCTTATATATTTATTTATGCAACCGTAGCATAATTACATGACGTTAAACTGTAAATGTAAGGCTTAGATTATTATTATTTTATTAAACCAACAATGTTCTCATTCTACGCGGTTTCTGTAATGTCACGTCAATGGTGCAACCGAACTTTGCGTATTCGTTACGGGCTTTCCTGGCGGTTTGCATGTAATGCATTTAAAGTGAAATTAAATGTCTGAATGTCAGAAGGTGTTTAATTAATATATCTTTTAGAACAGCAGCTCGAACCACAATTACAGGTTTACCTTAACACACCGTTATTGTTATCGTTTCTATAGTAACAGCTTGTTCACAGGGAATCCAGTCACCTGCATCTCCAATTAAGGATAAACAGATTTTTTAAATCTTTGTTGTTATTTCACAAAGAACAGTGTATGATCGTTGATATGATGAAGCATGACGTTATGTTAGGACAGGTTTGTGGAATAGTGTCAGGGACCTGGAGCGGTCAGTCAGTCGCAGTAGGAGGTTTTCCACCGCAGTAAAGTCCTCACGACAGAGGAGTTGGTTCTGTTATTAATTATAAAGAGGAACAACACACTTCAGGGCATGCTGTTAAAGGAAAATCATCATCTTTAAGATGGTAACACTAACTCTGCTTAAATCACACCACCCCAGTGTGGACTATTTCCCGTGAACAGCACTCCTCGTCGTGTGTTATTCCTGACTTAGCAGACTCACAGCCTGATTAGCAAACGGAGAAGAGCTTTGTTCATTAACACACAGCTGTCAGGTTTCGGTGTAATCAGGATTTAGGATATGGAAGTCAGGCTTTCGTCTAAACGGGGGAACAGGGGCGCTGCACCCCCTTACTCTCAGCGTGGGCCCCCTTACTGAAATGCCGACTGAACCCCAAGTCACACTTAGGCCATGCACTTATATGCTACTGCACAACATGCAATCTTTCTCAAAACGATCTTTTCTCCGTGAAAACATCCCAGCAACACCACATGACAATGTGTCTGATCATCAAATACGTTATAATTACTCCAAAAATATTCTAATCATAGTACAAACCCGATTCCAAAAAAGTTGGGACAAAGTACAAATTGTAAATCAAAATGGAATGCAATAATTTACAAATCTCAAAAACTGATATTGTATTCACAATACAACATAGACAACATATCAAATGTCGAAAGTGAGACATTTTGAAATTTCATGCCAAATATTGGCTCATTTGAAATTTCATGACAGCAACACATCTCAAAAAAGTTGGGACAGGGGCAATAAGAGGCTGGAAAAGTTAAAGGTACAAAAAAGGAACAGCTGGAGGACCAAATTGCAACTCATTAGGTCAATTGGCAATAGGTCATTAACATGACTGGGTATAAAAAGAGCATCTTGGAGTGGCAGCGGCTCTCAGAAGTAAAGATGGGAAGAGGATCACCAATCCCCCTAATTCTGCACCGACAAATAGTGGAGCAATATCAGAAAGGAGTTCGACAGTGTAAAATTGCAAAGAGTTTGAACATATCATCATCTACAGTGCATAATATCATCAAAAGGTTCAGAGAATCTGGAAGAATCTCTGTGCGTAAGGGTCAAGGCCGGAAAACCATACTGGGTGCCCGTGATCTTCGGGCCCTTAGACGGCACTGCATCACATACAGGCATGCTTCTGTATTGGAAATCACAAAATGGGCTCAGGAATATTTCCAGAGAACATTATCTGTGGACACAATTCACCGTGCCATCCGCCGTTGCCAGCTAAAACTCTATAGTTCAAAGAAGAAGCCGTATCTAAACATGATCCAGAAGCGCAGACGTCTTCTCTGGGCCGAGGCTCATTTAAAATGGACTGTGGCAAAGTGGAAAACTGTTCTGTGGTCAGACGAATCAAAATTTGAAGTTCTTTATGGAAATCAGGGACGCCGTGTCATTCGGACTAAAGAGGAGAAGGACGACCCAAGTTGCTATCAGCGCTCAGTTCAGAAGCCTGCATCTCTGATGGTATGGGGTTGCATTAGTGCATGTGGCATGGGCAGCTTACACATCTGGAAAGACACCATCAGTGCTGAAAGGTATATCCAGGTTCTAGAGCAACATATGCTCCCATCCAGACGACGTCTCTTTCAGGGAAGACCTTGCATTTTCCAACATGACAATGCCAAACCACACACTGCATCAATTACAGCATCATGGCTGCGTAGAAGAAGGGTCCGGGTACTGAACTGGCCAGCCTGCAGTCCAGATCTTTCACCCATAGAAAACATTTGGCGCATCATAAAACGGAAGATACGACAAAAAAGACCTAAGACAGTTGAGCAACTAGAATCCTACATTAGACAAGAATGGGTTAACATTCCTATCCCTAAACTTGAGCAACTTGTCTCCTCAGTCCCCAGACGTTTACAGACTGTTGTAAAGAGAAAAGGGGATGTCTCACAGTGGTAAACATGGCCTTGTCCCAACTTTTTTGAGATGTGTTGTTGTCATGAAATTTAAAATCACCTAATTTTTCTCTTTAAATGATACATTTTCTCAGTTTAAACATTTGATATGTCATCTATGTTCTATTCTGAATAAAATATGGAATTTTGAAACTTCCACATCATTGCATTCCGTTTTTATTTACAATTTGTACTTTGTCCCAACTTTTTTGGAATCGGGGTTGTAGATACACCGCCAGACAGTGCAAAAAACAATCAGAATTGGCGTTTTCCAGACCGAGGCGCCATGTTGTTTACTTGTCATGGCTGCTCTTGCGAGATTTGACATGGGTAAAGGCCAATTTATGCTGACAACGCGGTCCTCGCAGATGGCGTCTGCATAGCCCCCCCCCCCTTCGCAGACGCTCTGCGCGCACCTCCCAAAAATTGTGACCACAGCAGAAGCCTTGCAGACAGCATCGCAGACAAGAGGGCTCTGATTGGTCCACTCTACATCCGCTGTACACGCACTTCCGCTTCCCTACTTTCCCGGTTTGGTTTGTTTTCACGACCGCCATTTTTAAAAACACGAGCGAAGATGGAGCAGCACGAAGAGCGGTTGATCGAGGAAGTGAGGAAGTACGTACATCTATACGACTCCAATTCTAGTCATTATAAGTAACCGGAGGATAAACACTCCACTAACCACGCCCACCAACTACTCCTAGCGATTTCGCGACTTCGGGCCCCCTTGCGTTGTGGCGGTGAATAACATCACGCACGCCTATTACTCCCCGCTCAACGATAAATTACAACTGTCTGCGAAAAGCTATCTGCGAAAGCCTTGTCGCAAGAGCATGCAGAGGCCCTTACATACAAGGTCAACTGACTTGTAGAGCGAGATTTCTCGAGACTGAATGACCTTTCACCCACCGGCGTGGGAGTTTTTGACAGAAGTAGTTCGCGAGTTGTTTTTGTTGACACTTGGGCATTTAAAGATGTCATCCCAAGGCACGAAACGGAAGAAAGCCAAAGACTGTCCGGGGCAGAAGATGATTACTTCTTTCTTTTTCAATGTTGACAGACAATTTGTTACAATTCCCCTCTCAGATGGCCTCAGAATGCCCCATTGTAGCCTCAATTTTTCCAAGGCTTCGCACAGCGGAGGGGGGTGACGGACGGACAACCGGCACCATCCCGCTTCGCTCCCTCGCCATGGTGAGTGCCCTCTTACTAAATTTTTCTAGAAAAAACCCTGATGGAAGTGATATGTAAAGAGAGCTGCAGCAAAATTGACAGACGACCCCCCCCCCCAACAAAGAGTCTTAACAGTTTTGATAAAAATTACCCATGAAACCATAAACCCACTTACCGGACTAACTGTTTCTTTGGATCGAGAATGTTCAGCAACTTATCTGCGTAAACTTTCTTCGAAGCAGTGAAAAGAATGATCTGATGGAGAAAAAAAATAAACAAATGAAGTCTTGTTTTCAAATTACAGCTATTCAACACAACACATACTTTTTTTTATTTTTAAGCAGTGAAAAAAAAATCAGTCTATAAAAACATGCTTTTATTTAAAAGGACAGTAAAGCAACAACAACAAAACACCTTTTTTAGATGTAGTTAAAGGAGATACGCAGAACCATGGCCTGACTTTTCGTTTATAAATGCCTTGAGACCTCGAGAATGGCACAGGAATAGTTTTAAGCGTTAACGATAAATCTAATATAGTAATTTTTATGATTAAAGTGATTCATATAGGTAGCGGTCCGAGTGACTGACCTTGACATCTATGACGTCACAGTGGGAAGGCAATCTGTCTCGTCGCCATTTTCGCTACACTAAAACAGAGCTGACTGCAACTTCGAGCCTCCATTTTGAGCTAATTTATCGCCATGCCACATTGATGTGTTGCTGCAACACGACAGAAGGTGGATTTGCGTTGCATTCATGGCCCAAGAACCTTCAAACTGCAAAGATTTGGACGCGTTTTGAGAGAAATTCACGGACTGGGCGCCTACAGAGTGGTCTCTCCTCTGCTCTGTACATTTTACTGATGACTCGTACGAGACCTCTGATCTGTTGAGGAGCGTTGGCTATAAGCCCGTATTGAAATAGGGTGCAGTACCAACAATTAAAGGAAAAGAAAACTACAAGAAAAGGAAAGCAATCCAGTTGCACCAGTTCTCCCGGAGCGTGAGCCGAGCAGTAATAGCGGAGTACTCAGTATGGAGAAAATGGAGAATGAGTGGACCTAGTCTGGCTAACGTGACTTCAAAGCTCTGCGAGCATTTGGTCTGGCAAAGATATTAAGCCCAACCGTTTCCCAAAGGCGTGGTTGACCCGCCTCCCTGAAATGCCTCAGTTTGCTACTCGTCGAAGCCAGAAAAGGCTGTGACGAAGCTTAAACCAATCACATCACTCTTTCCTCTGACGCATGTGACGCGATGGAAACTGCTTGAGTAACAGGAAGAAGATAAATACCTCCAGGGCTGCTCTTTGCTCCGTTTTCAATGAGAACTTCCCGTTGAACGCTTTCAATACAGCATCTACCGCTGTGTCAAAGGCTTGCCGCTGCTCCATGTTCATAATGTTTCTAGTGAACGAAGCACTTCCGGCATAGATTCTGTAAACAATCTATGGCTTCCGGTCGCAGTTCTACTACGTCACTGCCTTGAACACGCCTCTACCCAGGGCCGTTGGAGATGCTCAAAGTTGATTGGCTCCCGATTTTTCGGGAGCTTGGAAGAGCTGTAGATAGCTTGCCTGGCCAGACTAAGCTCGCAACAGGCCCTCGTGTTGCGTCACGCTTAGGATGGGCGGGCCCAGGCTAGAGTGGACCAGTCTTCAGATTTCTCCGCTGGATATGCTCACCCCCCCACCACCACTCCTTGCCTCAGCAGCAATATCTCGCCCTTATGTGGAAGAAGCGAATGAACGAAGAACAGAAAGTCACACTGTTTCAAACCAAGCTCAGCCTTCAAGAAGCGAGAATACAGACGGGTAAGATGCGACTCTCATTTGTTTACATAACACTCACTGTTTACTTGCATTTAGATTAATACATGTAACTTGTATTGTGTGTTTAAGTTACCGGTATAAGATTATTTAATTTGCTTCAGAATGCGATTGTCTCACTTCATCTGATTATTTAATTAGTCTTTTACGTTTTATCAGTGAAAATGCATGCATGTATGTTGCATAAATTAGAACACCTATCCTGTTTTAATGAGAGTCACATGAGACTGTCAGTTCAATTCCATCCGATTCTCTAGACGGCTTTATTTCATAAGGTGGGGCCTCCGTGGCCGACGTGTTACTATCGGATTCACTTTCCGATGGTTCGAACTGATACAGTTCTACATGTATAGCAGTAGCACGTACAAACACTCCAATTTCAGGACTATCACAGTCAGATGTATTAAGTACTATCTGAGGAAACTCCAATAAATCCGAACGAAGAGGCCATGGCAACCGCTCTCGCCTGCAGAGTCTGGCTTTAGTCTATAGCCCCGGTTCCCGCTGTGACGTCACGCACTCAGGGCTGGCTGGCTCAGCGGAGCAGCTCTAACGCCAACTTCGCGGTCGATTTTAACTCTCGAAAATATCTATATTTTTTATTCCCAATTATGCAGCATACAAGAGTCAAGGATGGAGATACTATCCACTCAGAAACATATTTTAAAATAAAGGTTCTGTGTATCTCCTTTAAAATCTGAAGACTAATCTCAGACATTAACAGCATTTCAGTTCACACAGATCAACTTTTGTACAACCGTGTACTATGGAATTGACGAACGGGAGAAAAGACTACCTCGTAAATCTGAGACATCCGTTGGAGAAATTCTCTGAAGAACGGCCTCAACCGTACATAAACCTGTGGATAAAGGGAAAGAGAAAGAAAGTCAGGTCACATGCACAAAAATACGAGCACTAACAACAGAAACGGTACCCAACAGCATCACGGTTAAAATACATCGAGCGCTTGGGTGGGAACACGGATATTTACACAAGTCCAGAGAGTTATTTGAACTTTTCTGTGCCGTTGATATCGTAACTTAAATTCCTCATGATGTAGAAATGCACGATTACACAGACAGGCGTTTAGCAGACGATCTTATCCAGAGCGACGTACGACACACCCAGAGCAGCCTGGGGAGCAGTCGAGGGTTAGGTACCTTACTCAAGGGCACTTCAGCCATTCCTGCTGATCCACGGAACCGAACCAGGGACCTTTTGGTCCCAAAGCTGCTTCTCTAACCATTAGACCATGGCCTAATGAGCGCATCTGATTTTATTTCTTTAAATCGAGGACTAACACAAGAGGAAATGTTTGTCAGTGCGAAACAATTTCCTTCCGAAGGTGACTCTGTAGTAGGGCTGCACGATTATGGAAAAAATGATAATCACGATTATCTTGATCAAAATTATAATCACGATTATTAATCACGATTATTCTTGATGTTAGGGAAATCACTTAAATTTTATTTCACTATATTCAAACAAACAATATGAACAGCTTTCAGTGCAGAATGAAATTTAAAAGAGAAATTCTGATTTCCAAATGACAAATAAATTAAATTTATCCAAGAAATTACCAAAGGATGAAGGAACTGAAAACTCAATTGCAACAATTACATAGCATACAAGTTTTTAGCTAGAAAGACCAGCCTATCAACATGCTCTGGCTTTAAACATGAGCGAAGGCAGGTCACACCATTGCCTCCAGTGCTAAATACGCTCAATCTGTTACCTACTCTCACGCTATCACCCCTTGAAGAAGATACCGTCAGTGTTGCCAGACACTGCTGACGTTTTCCAGCCCAAAATATGTTTAAATCCGCCTAATCTGGCAACACTGGATACCGCTGCACTGAAGCTCTGCGCACTTGGCTTGCTTGCTTATTTAGGCGGAGTAATGAAACCTTACATATGTCGGTT
Organism: Neoarius graeffei; assembly: GCF_027579695.1. NCBI lineage: Eukaryota > Metazoa > Chordata > Actinopteri > Siluriformes > Ariidae > Neoarius > Neoarius graeffei. The sequence continues at coordinate 50,683,481 of NC_083595.1, read as the reverse complement.
CGCCCCCTAATGGTTTGGCGGAGTACTGGTCAAAAAGTGCTTGATCAGATATGCAGCAGAGCTCGCATTTTAAATGTAAATAAATCGCAGTTTTCATTTAATTTAATCGTGGCAGCCAAAATCGCGATTTTTGATTAAATTCGATTAATTGTGCAGCCCTACTCTGTAGTCATGGACACTGTAGTGATCATATACAAGGATTATTACTCTATCCACATTTACTGGATATGAGCAATCGCACGCTCTGATTGGCTACTCTACTACTAGGATATCAGCTCCTATACTGCGAGTAGAGAAAAAGAAACAAAATGGTGGCACTAAACCAACCGAGGGTGAAATAAAAACTCTACTCCAACCCTCCCCATAAATAATAAAAAAAATGCAACTAAAATATGGAATAAAAGTATTTGATGGTAAGAATGTCTTTTTTTAAATTTTTCAATAATTATTAATATAGCATTTTTCATAAATTGCTCCTGTCATTTCGCCGGTGTGTTTATCAGACCCTCCAGGATTTCGCGATGTTGCGATTTGCAACTTCAATGCAAATTCAACCAATCCCCGCGAATTCAGGGCAGTGTTGCAATTATATCCAATCACCGCAACTTTCCCGCAAATTTGACCAATCGTCGGTGACGTCGACAAACTACCTTCCGCCTTACTTCCGTGTATACATTCAAGAGAAGCAGCATGCGCGCAGTGTTGCCAGATTGGGTGGTTTTAAGTGCATTTTGGCAGGTTTTGAACATATTTTGGACTGGAAAACATCAGCAGTATCTGGCAACACTGCATGTGCGAGTCAGTGTTTCTGTAGGCTTAAATTCTGTTACTGAAAGTGTGTTATGTTTACAGTGAAGGACTGCGTGCACTTTACATTATTTTTTACTTAATACAAGAAATTAATGGATGCCAACATTTTTGCCAAAATGGTATTTTATTTTCCATTGTTTAGGCAGCTTCAGCATCATACTGTGAGATTCTGTTCAAACTGTTTTTTTCTTCTATGAAGCCTGAGCCATTTATTTTATTAGTTTATAATTATTGTTTAATTTAGTCTTCAGGAGAGACTGCCTGCACACAGTACTAGTATTAATAGTTTTTTTTCTTACATGAAAGCTGAGGCATTTATATTATATTTTAAGGTAACTTCATGTTGTGCTGTGAGGTTCTCTGCACTTTAACTTTTGAACCAACAGGTGCATTTGGATAAGTAAAGCCTATTTTTCTGCATTTTTGTAGTCCTGGTAATCTTTTATATTGGTAAAGTTGTTTATAGGACCATTTCTCAGTGTCTTTGTTTTTTTAATCAATAGTTTTTCAGTAATAACTTAATATTTAACATATCACTCAATTTTAATCACAAAAAGAGAAAATCGCAACAATTTCTCATAACTTTCACTTCCTCCCGCAATGTAATCGCAACAAAAACCTAAAAAACACCGCAACTTTCAGCGTAATTTTTTGGAAACCCCCCCGCAACATCAGACATTTTAGCCTGTAACAATCACAAAAAAGGCCTGCAGAATCCTGGGGGGACTGGTTCATACTCGAAGCGGAAATGATTTTGTTAGACAAGTTATTATCAAATTTGCAAAAAAATATAAAAATGTGGGGGCGGCACGGTGGTGTAGTGGTTAGCGCTGTCGCCTCACAGCAAGAAGGTCCTGGGTTCGAGCCCCGGGGCCGGCGAGGGCCTTTCTGTGCGGAGCTTGCATGTTCTCCCCGTGTCCGCGTGGGTTTCCTCCGGGTGCTCCGGTTTCCCCCACAGTCCAAAGACATGCAGGTTAGGTTAACTGGTGACTCTAAATTGAGCGTAGGTGTGAATGTGAGTGTGAATGGTTGTCTGTGTCTATGTGTCAGCCCTGTGATGACCTGGCGACTTGTCCAGGGTGTACCCCGCCTTTCGCCCGTAGTCAGCTGGGATAGGCTCCAGCTTGCCTGCGACCCTGTAGAAGGATAAAGCGGCTAGAGATAATGTGATGTGATGTGTGATATAAAAATGTGCCGATAGAATAAAAACAGTTATTCCACTCAATCTCGCTGTACGTAGCATATCAGGACCGACTATGATGTCTCTGTGGTTACGGCATGACGTTTGAGAGATGATCTGCAGCTCGAGAAACATTCTTCACCTTCATCAACAGTACGCAATTTCTGCAAAATCGTCATAACACCGATACATGATGTAGGACAGTGTACCACGAAGACATAATACTAGTACACTACTGAGACGAGATCTCGGAAAATAACTTCACCATGTTAAGGTGAGAAAAAAAAAAAAAACAGTCCTGATACTCATGGCCTTTCTGGACTTGTGTACATCTTCAGACCTTTTAGATCACCAGTAATTTTCCCAGACTTGTCTATTTAAATGGTGCATTAGCGCCCTCTCGTGGAATTCTTTTCCTAGCTGTCTTTCTCACTCTCCTTCGACAGAATGACACTAACTGAATCTGAAGGGAAAGAAACCTACACGTTGGAACACGTTGTAAGAGTGTGTCTTTTCAATGGACATGCCATGATCATTTCTAGACTTCTAGTAAAACAAATTTCACAATTTCTACTGGCTATGAATGAAAATAAGTCATAAATGAACTACATGTAAAAGTAAATCAAAAGTTGCAAATACGTAAAATCTGTTTACGCCAAGGCTTAACTGAATGAATGGACAGAGTATAATAATACAGTATCTCTCTAGATACAATAACAACAATCTGTATTTCTAATACCCTGTCCACACTAGGGATTTTGTACCGATACGAAACTACTTTCATACCACAACACCTGTCCACACTAGCAACTATACCGGTACTGTAGCGGTATAACTGTATCAGTACGAAACCCACAAATGTATGGGTTTCGTACCGGTACAGTATCGGTACTGTGGCGCTTCGCTGTAGTGTGGACAGATGAAGCGGCTCTGTATCGATACAAATATAATGCGCAAGCGCAATGAACCATTCCTACGTCTTCCGGGTTATTCATACAATACAATACGCACGTGCTTTCCAGCTGTAAATAAAACGTCAAAATGGCTCAAAACGACCGTGGAGCTACATGGAGCAAAGAAAGGGGGAAGAAAGGAGGAAGAGGGGAAAAGGGAGAGAAAGGGAGGGGAAGAGAAGGGAAGAGGGAGAAAGTGAGGGGGGAGAAAGGGAGATTCGTTTTCTTTGTTTCTTTCTCAACTGCCTCGCGCGCTTTATACGATTCGACTGAATAAATGACCACCAGAAATACAGACTGTACATTGACAACAAAAAGCACACACACGCGTTGTTTCATCCGCCATATTCTCGGAAGGAAGTTACTCGGTAACCACGGAAACATTTCACACACGTGCATTTCAACTACCGTGAAAGAAAACCGCAAACATTTCTCGCTAGTGTGGACAGATGCACTAAACTGTACCGCCATACTTTGTATCGATACAGTTATACCACTTTCGTACCGGTATAAGTGTGAACACAGCAAAAATCAGCTAGCTAGCCGAGCTAATACAAGTTAAAAATATAAATACCAAGACCAAGATCACCATCAAGTATCTTTAGACCTTCACAACGCTCAAATAATTCAGGATTAGATTCCCTGGTTGTTGTATATCTAAATTTAATTCAATTACATTTTTGTAAAAATAAATATCAGCTGAGCTCAGAGATATTTTATTAATTAATTATAAACACATTGAGCACCGTGATGGTTTCATTACCTGGTAAATAACATCTTGGAAAAGGACGGGAAATGTCAGTGCTGCATCTTCCAGCTCGTTCAGACTGCAATGAACTAAAGTTTCATCCTTCAAACAAACAACAAACAATTACACTGTTTAAAAAAAAAAAAAAATAGTGCATTTCTTTTTTTATTTAATAAGTATTAACTGCTGTAGTGTAACACATCAGATGTGTTGTTATGGGTGATTATCTATAACACTGTAGTTGATCCTTACGAGGTCTATGACGAGGGAGAACTCGGGCGTGCTGCGAGTCTTTAAGGGCAGGGCGGGTTTACGAGTTAGCTGCTCCTCGGTTAATGGCGGTATGTGCTTGATGAAGAAATACCTAAACACATCCAACACAATCTAAAATAAAACTTGCAAATATCTAGACATGATACAAAGAACTAGAACAGACTGACAGATTGAGAAAATTCCAGTCCAGACTCAGGCTGCTGGATAGCTAACTGCTAATGAACGTATAACATTATCATAATGCCAGCATAAGGTTACCGTAACAACCAAACCCACTTTATTCCTCACTAACATGAGCTGAGATATGACAGCTGGCCAGCTTCGTCCACGTTTCTAGGTCATGTGTCTGATTAAACGTCAGATGTTAATTAGTCCAAAGCTGTGGTGTGTACTGAATGACATCACTATCGGAGTGCAGCGGTACTCACGGGTCAAACACCTCCCAGTCCTCCTCACACGAGGGGTCGGGGACGCAGGCAGGAACCTCTACATAACCGCTGACTGAAGGATATCCTGCAGCTTAACACAGACAGACAGACTGATAAACAGACGGACAGTTATACTGAGAAACAGAGAGACAGACACTCAAAGTACGAGACAAACCCGAAAAGGACAGACAGACAGACTCAAAGAGATGGAGAGACACTCATGAATAAAGAAAGACAGATCGGAAAAGAGAAAAACAGGCAGAACAATAAAGAGGTGGAAAGACAGACAAACTGACAGATAAAAAAAGACAGAGGTAGGTAGAGAGAGAGAGAGAGAGAGACAGCCAGAAAGGCCCCCCCCAAAAAAAGAGAGAAAACAGAAAGGGACGGACGGACAGACGGAGAAAGGGACGGACGGACAGACGGAGAAAGGGACGGACGGACAGACGGAGAAAGGGACGGACGGACAGACGGAGAAAGGGACGGACGGACAGACGGAGAAAGGGACAGACGGACAGACGGAGAAAGGGACAGACGGACAGACGGAGAAAGGGACAGACGGACAGACGGAGAAAGGGACAGACGGACAGACGGAGAAAGGGACAGACGGACAGACGGAGAAAGGGACAGACGGACAGACGGAGAAAGGGACAGACGGACAGACGGAGAAAGGGACAGACGGACAGACGGAGAAAGGGACAGACGGACAGACAGACCGACAAGCAAAGAAAGAGACAAACAGACAGATGAAAAGAGAGACAGATGGACAGACAAGACAAAAAAAAAAAAAAGAGGCGAACAGACAGACGGCCAGCCAGCCAAAGAGATGGACAAAAAGACAGACAGACAGACATAGCTAAGGCCACTGCTCCTCCAGAAGCTCTAGTTCTGTACCCGTGAGAGGAGGCAGATCAGCGTGAGTGACCACATCCTCTTCCTCGTCCCCTCTCTCGGCGTGGCTGTGGTAGGGGGACATGGCACTGGGGTAGGAGGGGGCACACTGCCCCGGCGATGATGTGGCAGTGCCCATCGGCATCTCCTCCACCTGCTCCATATCCAGCTGCTTTATGATCTCCTCCGCCTCCAGGGCCTGACCCGGCAGGTCCAAACCTAACAGATGATCATTGTTGGAGTCATGCGTGAGACAGAACATCTCAGGATTCATCAAATATCACCGAGTCAGACAGCAGAACAAAAACCCTCATAGAAAAAGTTCTGCAGTTATTGTGACCTGAGAAGGTATGGATGCGTGTGAACACCTCACCTGTTCTGTTGGCTGGGGAGAAGTAGTTAAAGACCGGAGAGAAGACGGTTCCCAGCAGGGTGGTTCGGGGAGGACTGTCCAAAGCATCTCCAGCCTCCAGCTTCACGCTGCTTTTGGCCTGTTTACTCGCGTCATGGTTCCTAGTTTCTGTGTGTCAGCGTTTTGGAGGTAAAAGAGGAATAATGATCACGTGACTGAAAGCTACAGAAGGTTAAAGATTTCCACAGCTGCAGAAAGACATGTGATGGTATGAGCTCACTGAGTGTAGACAGGGTATCTGCACATTTCTGATAACCAAAAATAATACTTTTTAAGGCCATTTTAAGACCTGTGAGAATAAAAAATAAGACCACTACCGCGGGGAAAAAATATTTTTAAAAAATCAGACTCTAGGCTATTATGGTCAAAGCATATTTATATTTTAATCAGTGCATCTCCAGTTTACGAACAGAATCTTGTCTTTCCCACAAGTAAACGATTTTGCATATTCAGAATCAGGGAACATTACCCTGAAGACGGTGCCCACGTCTTCGTTCGAACTGTAGGAGTGGTGTCGGTCAATCATTTGCAGAACCCACAGTATTTCAGCCTTAAGTGTAGCGGTCGAGGCGAAAGCACCGAAGGCACTTGTGCTGGGAGAAGTAGGCACCGAAGGGAAAGTGGGCTTTGCGCTAACGTTTGCAACCGGTGCTGCAAACATCTGCATGGGAACTGTTGTTACCTGACTGGCGGCAAAGCGTTTATGCTTTTCCCCTTTCATGTGAGCGTCAAGGGCAGTAGAGCCCATTGTTCCCAACTTTGTGTCTTTCTTGCAGAGTTTACACCGAGCTTCATTTTCGGACGTTGCTTTTGACAACCAACCGCTATATTTCTGGTCCTCAAGCCACTTGTCCCTAAACTTACACTTCCCCATCCTACATGTCTGCCACGCTAAAGAAACCACTTCTTCGTCTTTTCCCACAACACTATAAGGAAAACACCGCCCCCTAAGTGTTGTGTGACGCCTGTACTTTTAGGTACAGAGCGGTCTTTTTGCCATCTTCTTGTTACACACTGACGTGCGCTGTTTGAACAACGTTAGCACGGGAAAAAAAAAAAAACGTACAAACATATATTTTTGTGCCCCGATGAAATTTAATGCCACCCATATGAAAATTAATGCCACACTTCGAAATATTAGCAAAATATAAGGCTATTTAAGGCCTTAAACGCCATATACTGTATATCAGACTTTTTAAGGATCCGCGGACACCCTGGTAGACTGTTTTCAAGCGAACCTCCATAAGTGCAACTCATGTATCGTGCAATGCCTTCTGGGTAAATTCATCTAAAGAGCTTGATTTTATCTGGCACCTCACCCTGACTGGCAGAACGGCTCCTGCGTCTGACGCCTTTCCTACAGACGCTGGCGCTTCGAGGGGACGAGGTGATGAGGTCACAGGACACACGACTCCTCTTAGCTCCTCCTTGTTTCTTCTGTTCCACCTGAAATCCCAGGTGAGAAAAAAAAGAGTCGACTCACTGAACAGAATGAAATCAGTACTGAGAGAAGAAAACGTGTCACGATGTTTACCTTCACTGCATCGTGATGGATGACGGTCTTCAGAAGGCCCTTTCCTAAGAGCGAGCACTGCGATCGTCTGCGTTTGGGTTTCCAGGCTTGCCGACGGAGGCGAGACGGGTTTGGCGGCTGAGATGCTTCACGCATTCTCAGCTTCATCTTGTTTTACGGTCACATCTAAGACTGAAATTGACAGCGGTGAGATTTACAGGAGGATGCGACAGGATGCTGTAATAATAATAATAAAAAAAAAAAGTTTCAAAGTCTGGAATCAAGTTGTTTGGGACTCGGACCATGACGCGTTACTAAACAAGAACATGAAAAGACGTCTATCATGTCCAGATGTCCATGAAGAATTTCTGTCAGATGGATGAAACTGAAGAAAGAAAAGAAAATCAGAAGCAGGAACGCAACGTAAAAACCGAACCAAAGCCTTCCTGAAGTGAACTTCCTTTAAACAACACAGCACTGTATCTGGAAAGGGAGGCGGGAAATGGGCGGAGATCAGTAAATTAATTCCAGACCGTTGTACTGGTCCAGAAAATGTGTCCGAAGAACTTGAACCTTTTCCTGTCTGAAAATAAATAAAGCCCCAAAGCTCAAGACACACCATTACAACTGAGATACATGTTACAGGTCCAAAAAATATATATTTCAACGTAGGTGATTTTTTTTATTTTTTATTTTTTTTTAAACCTGGGTTAAAATTTTTAACCTAGTTCATAATTTCCAACCCAGGTAAAATGTTGGATTATCTAAAAGGAATTTTCCATCACTTCTCTTGTCTCTCTTTCTTCCATCCACTTCCTCTTGTCTGCCTGTCTGTCTACCCAATTATCCTTTTTTTTTTTAAACATCTTTTCATACTTAACTGGGATTCGAACACAACACCTTAAAAATACAAAAGTCTTCCCAAATCGTAGCCCAAGACATAGTAAGTCTCCTTACTACAAGAGCAAATTATGAACTGGGTTAAAAATTCTCACCTAGGTTGAAAAATTCCACCTGACCTACAATTCTGACCTGCAGCATCTACAAAACAACCCACTGAGGTTCAGAGGTTTGATGTACAACAAAGGGTTTCATAATTTTATTATTTTACTGAAGTGATCACAGATCACGGGGTGCAAACATCACGAAGAAAAAAAAATCCGAGCCGGCTTTTTCTACCAGGGAAATTTAATTTGCGTCTCGCTGAAAAAGCTAGTGGTCAAAAGTCGCTGAGATGACCATCAACTCCTTCCATACGATAGATCTTCGAGTTATAGATGTTATAATGAATGAGTTTTATATCGTGATGCAACTACACTTATTAAAAACCTTCTTGGAGGAGGACGAAACCAAACTTAAAAAAAAAAATCAAAACCAGAAAACAAAACCAGTTTAAAAAAAAAAAAAGTTAAAATATTATTATTAAATAGAATCTGTACCTTCCTTCTACACAGACAATAATACTCAAGATTTTGCATTTCACGTCTTTGAAAATGGTATTAAATATTCTGAGTGCAGCGTTTAATTCTTTGGCTAAAACTCCACAATACTTGAATCACAACTGTCCATCAAGTGTGCTCATTAAAATATTAGGCCACACCCATGTACACTACTTGGGGTTTTCTGAGCCTTATTTTTTTTTATTTTTTCAAATTAAACGGAGGGCGGCACGGTGGTGTAGTGGTTAGCGCTGTCGCCTCACAGCAAGAAGGTCCGGGTTCGAGCCCCGTGGCCGGCGAGGGCCTTTCTGTGTGGAGTTTGCATGTTCTCCCCGTGTCCGCGTGGGTTTCCTCCGGGTGCTCCGGTTTCCCCCACAGTCCAAAGACATGCAGGTTAGGTTAACTGGTGACTCTAAATTGAGCGTAGGTGTGAATGTGAGTGTGAATGGTTGTCTGTGTCTATGTGTCAGCCCTGTGATGACCTGGCGACTTGTCCAGGGTGTACCCCGCCTTTCGCCCGTAGTCAGTTGGGATAGGCTCCAGCTTGCCTGCGACCCTGTAGAAGGATAAAGCGGCTAGAGATAATGAGATGAAATTAAACGGAGTGGTGTAGTGGGGTATTTTTTTAAATAAATAATTGGGAAATTTTTCCCCATTTAAACTTCACTGGATGTTAAAATAAACATTTATGGTTTATATAATACAAGCACGTTACACCAACACCATATTGCTTTAAAGCTGAGGAAAAAAAAAAAATTCATTGAATTAAAGTGAGACGGCCTTTCGATTTCATAAAATCGGTGAAATTTAGTTCCCTCTGAAATGTGGTCATTGTGATATCTGTTTATTTCTGTAATATCTCACAAAATATCAGGCCATTCTGTGGTTGGGAAGTTATTTAATTAATTTGAGGGGATTAAAGCAAATAATGTTCATGAAATCACTCGCTTCGTGCAGTCAAGCAGACAGAGGAAGTCCGTGTGTGTGCGCATGCGCAGGTTTCCCTTTGAGCGTGCACTGACAGTTCCATCATTCTGTCGCTAAACGAACAGCTGATCACACCGGGGTGCTCGCTGAGCGCCGATATTTATTAGTTTGGTCCTGCGTTTCCTTTCCTTCGTATAGAACATAACGTCTTATTTTTTTCGCAGTGCGGTTTCCATCAAATCCTGCGCTCTGATTGGCTGGCAAGTGGGTCCGTATCCTATGGTACGGACCCCAGTTACGGACCTCTGGCGACTCACTCGTTCACAACAACAACAAAAATAATAGCATTTTTTGTCAACATTTATCTTTTTTTAAAATAAGATTTATTTATAAGATTATCAAAAATCTTATAAATTTTTGCCAGCATTTCTCAGGAGAATAGCATTAATTTTACAGCATGGATAGCGATAACGACAGTGTTCACAGCGAAATCGAGTTTTACTACCCTGAGGAAGAAGAAATAAAAGAAAACATTTCAGGAGAAAGATAAAAACCTCTAACTTGCTAACGTCAAGCAAAAACATGGCTGAATTCTGAATGACTCAATTTTGTATAAATAGGGGACTACATAGGCGGCAAAATGTAGTTTTTTTCCTGTCATGGAAGTGCACTTGTATACCGAGGAGGAAGCAATTTGCGTTACAGCCGTGAATGAGGATTCAAAATGGCGGCTCGGCTTTCCCTTTCAGGCGCTCTCGTTTTCTGTTAGAATTTGGTAAAGAAAAAATAAATATATTATTTACCAGCTTAAGGTCGGTCCGTATGGTGAAATACCGTGACCTTGGCCTTGAATACTGGCCTCGGCTCTCAAGACCTCGGTCACGGTATTTCACGATATGGACCTCCCAGCTGGTAAATAACATTTCTTCTCACTTTCCATTACTGTAGTCAGTCTTTCACGTTTCATTCACACACTCACATCCTCCATTTTTCCTCTCCTGCTTCAAATTTGCATCCCACAATGCCTTGCGTGAACAGGGAAAGCCCACCACGTTATACATGACGTAGTATCTTGTATTGGGTCATGGTGAAGCAGGAAAAAATAGCGGAGAACTTCGGGCCACGTGGAGATAAATTCATTAATTGTTCTATTTTTAAAAAAAACTAATAAAATTGGAAGTCTGTGCCTTAAATTCAGTATCTTTCGATCCACTAAACAAAAATAATTGGGTGTCGGGGAAAATTCTTTTTAATGACCTACACCTGAAAAATCTGAAAGGCCATCTAGCTTTAAGTTAAAGGCCTCGATGATGCATTTAAATTCTGACGTCTTCAAAATGAGACCAGATATCCGCTGGCGGGAGAGCAGAGTCTGCCATGTTCGCCCACACCGACTTGTTTTGGTCAAAAGTAGGTCAAACACACCCCCTGGTGGTCACGTGATATCATTGTTCATCTGCTTCGGCAATCTCCGGAATCGTAAAATGCGTAACGCTTTTCATCTCAGGAAAACATTTACACACAGGATACACAGTGTGTGCGCTGCAGCAAAACATCTCAAAACTCCAAAAGCAACAGAAATAGAACATTTTACCCAGAATTCAACTTTACAATCTGAAATTATTTTTTTTTTGTCCATACCCCTAATCCCACCCATGTTCTCATAGCTCCACCCCCAGGATCAACACCTTTATAAAATTACTGACTGCATCCCAACACAAACTTTACGGACCGGAAATTAGTTTCCCAATCCCTCTTAGTTCTCTCCGCCACTTGATTCACTTTTGCCAAGACTCCAACTTAATCCTGTGTTTCGATATCCTACATATTTTTGAAGATATTTGTACAAGTAAAGAATAAAAAAAAAAATCGCCTATTGCACCTTTAAAGCCAATGTTTAGTGATGCAGAACATATTTCTTTAGTAGAATTGAACCAGTTTGACACCTAATTACAGTAAACTGTCTTCTATTTCTATTCCTAACCATAAAATAAAATAATACAAAGAGTTAAGAATGTTTAGCAGCCCTTCCCTAATAAACAGTTTAATAAAAGGTAAAACAATTACAACACATTAGTGGAATATACTCATAAACTCAGGGCTCAGCTGCTTTACTGTGTAATTTATTATTTAGATAAAATTACACTCCATAACCCGGGAATGCAAACCGGTTTTCCAAAACCAATCCGAATGTAAATGTGGAAATGTTTTAAATAAACAGCCATAAGCCGGTTAGCATGAGCAGCACCACAGCCGCCGAGCAGCAGGAAATCAGTGAAAAACACCATGAACTCACTGCTGAAGCCCGGAAACCTGCCCCCGGCTGCCGCAGAGACGATCCCAGCACCGGCTTGTTTTATTTAAAGCCGGTTTCTTGTGTTTTGTTCTGATTAATTTAGGTTTTATTCACTGCACCACTAGTCGCCATTTCCCGCCTCCTCAGCCACACAGCGGACTGCAAGGAACCCGGATGAAGGAAAGCTCAATCTGCGCATGCGCACGTCCTGTTCGCGAGCAGTTTCCGCGGTGCAGTGTGGCAGAGCTGTGCGGGCGGACTGGGCTCAGACTGCACCGCTACAGGCACTTTCCGTTCGAACAGGAGGACGCTGCTCATGCTTTTATTGGTTTTATATACTTTTATGCTTTCTAATCCGTGGCAAGTGAATTCAGGAACATTAGGTGCGTGTTCTCGGCGCTTTGCACCACAGATGATGCTAACGGCTAACAATGTCGGAAAAAAGAGAAAAATTCTATCAGTCTGTCACACAGATGACAAACTTATCAACACTTATAATTCGTATAGCTTTCATAGCGGCTGTACATTCATCAAACTATTCAACTGCTACCTCCCTGCTGATCCATCCATCTCAGATTACATTATATATAAAGAACATATAATAACTTACACATCCATCCATCCAACACCTACAGCTTCCAGCCCTTTATCCATCCATCCATCCATCCATCTACAGCTTCCAGCCCTTTATCCATCCATCTACAGCTTCCAGCCCTTTATCCATCCATCCATCCATCCATCCACAGCTTCCAGCCCTTTATCCATCCATCCATCCATCCATCCATCCACAGCTTCCAGCCCTTTATCCATCCATCTACAGCTTCCAGCCCTTTATCCATCCATCCATCCATCCAACACCTACAGCTTCCAGCCCTTTATCCATCCATCTACAGCTTCCAGCCCTTTATCCATCCATCCATCCATCCATCCACAGCTTCCAGCCCTTTATCCATCCATCCATCCATCCATCCACAGCTTCCAGCCCTTTATCCATCCATCTACAGCTTCCAGCCCTTTATCCATCCATCCATCTACAGCTTCCAGCCCTTTATCCATCCATCCATCTACAGCTTCCAGCCCTTTATCCATCCATCCATCCACAGCTTCCAGCCCTTTATCCATCCATCCATCCACAGCTTCCAGCCCTTTATCCATCCATCCATCCATCCACAGCTTCCAGCCCTTTATCCATCCATCCATCCATCCATCCATCCACAGCTTCCAGCCCTTTATCCATCCATCCATCCATCCATCCATCCATCCATCCACAGCTTCCAGCCCTTTATCCATCCATCCATCCATCCACAGCTTCCAGCCCTTTATCCATCCATCCATCCATCCATCCACAGCTTCCAGCCCTTTATCCATCCATCCATCCATCCATCCATCCACAGCTTCCAGCCCTTTATCCATCCATCCATCCATCCATCCACAGCTTCCAGCCCTTTATCCATCCATCCATCCATCCATCCATCCACAGCTTCCAGCCCTTTATCCATCCATCCACAGCTTCCAGCCCTTTATCCATCCATCCACAGCTTCCAGCCCTTTATCCATCCATCCACAGCTTCCAGCCCTTTATCCATCCATCCACAGCTTCCAGCCCTTTATCCATCCATCCATCCATCCATCCATCCACAGCTTCCAGCCCTTTATCCATCCATCCATCCATCCATCCATCCATCCATCCATCCACAGCTTCCAGCCCTTTATCCATCCATCCATCCACAGCTTCCAGCCCTTTATCCATCCATCCATCCACAGCTTCCAGCCCTTTATCCATCCATCCATCCACAGCTTCCAGCCCTTTATCCATCCATCCATCCACAGCTTCCAGCCCTTTATCCATCCATCCATCCACAGCTTCCAGCCCTTTATCCATCCATCCATCCACAGCTTCCAGCCCTTTATCCATCCATCCATCCATCCACAGCTTCCAGCCCTTTATCCATCCATCCATCCATCCACAGCTTCCAGCCCTTTATCCATCCATCTACAGCTTCCAGCCCTTTATCCATCCATCCATCTACAGCTTCCAGCCCTTTATCCATCCATCCATCTACAGCTTCCAGCCCTTTATCCATCCATCCATCTACAGCTTCCAGCCCTTTATCCATCCATCCATCTACAGCTTCCAGCCCTTTATCCATCCATCCATAGCTTCCAGCCCTTTATCCATCCATCCATCCATCCATCCATCTACAGCTTCCAGCCCTTTATCCATCCATCCATCCATCCACAGCTTCCAGCCCTTTATCCATCCATCCATCCATCCATCCATCCACAGCTTCCAGCCCTTTATCCATCCATCCATCCATCCATCCATCTACAGCTTCCAGCCCTTCATCCATCCATCCATCCATCCATCTACAGCTTCCAGCCCTTTATCCTTCCATCCATCTACAGCTTCCAGCCCTTTATCCATCCATCCATCCATCCATCTACAGCTTCCAGCCCTTTATCCATCCATCCATCTACAGCTTCCAGCCCTTTATCCTTCCATCCATCTACAGCTTCCAGCCCTTTATCCATCCATCCATCCATCTACAGCTTCCAGCCCTTTATCCATCCATCCATCGACAGCTTCCAGCCCTTTATCCATCCATCTACAGCTTCCAGCCCTTTATCCATCCATCTACAGCTTCCAGCCCTTTATCCATCCATCCAACATCTACAGCTTCCAGTCCTTTATCCATCCATCCATCCATCCACAGCTTCCAGCCCTTTATCCATCCATCCATCCATCCATCCATCCAACATGTACAGCTTCCAGCCCTTTATCCATCCATCCAACATACAGTATACAGCTTCCAGCCCTTTATCCATCCATCCAACATATACAGCTTCCAGCCCTTTATCCATCCATCCAACATCTACAGCATCCATCCATCAATCCATCCAACACATACAGCTTCCAGCCCTTTATCCATCCATCCATCCATCCATCCATCCATCCATCCATCCATCCATCCAACATATACAGCTTCCAGCCCTTTATCCATCCATCCATCCATCCATCCATCCATCATATACAGCTTCCAGCCCTTTATCCATCCATCCAACATACAGTATACAGCTTCCAGCCCTTTATCCATCCATCCAACATATACAGCTTCCAGTCCTTTATCCATCCATCCAACTTACAGGATAGTTTTATCCATCCATTGATTCCGTTTATTTATCCAACTTATACAACTTCCATTCAACATACAGTATAGAGCATCCAGCCCTTTATCCATCCATCAATTCAATTTATACATCGAACTTACAGTATAGCTTTAATCCTTCCATTCCTTGATTCCATTTATCCAACATATACAGCTTCCAGCCATTTATCCATCCATCTATTCAGTTTATACAGCATCCATTGAACTTACAGTATAGCTTCATCCTTCCATTCCTTGATTACATTTATTTATCCAACTTCCATCCATGATGTACAGCTTCCAGCCATTTATCTATCCATCCACTGATTCCATTTATTTATCCAACTTCTACAACATCCATCCAACATATAGAGCATCCAGCCCTTTATCCATCCATCAATTCCATTTCCTTATCCAACTTATAAGTTGTATAATGATGGATCCATTCATCATTCAGCTTCCAGCCATTTATCCATCTATTCAATTTATACAGCTTCCATCCAAGTTAAGTTTATTTTTATAGCGCTTTTAACAATAGACATTGTCGCAAAGCAGCTTTACAGAATTTTGATGACTTTAAACATGAGCTAATTTTATCCCTAATCTATCCCCAATGAGCAAGCCTGTGGCAGCAGTGGCAAGGAAAAACTCCCTCAGACAAAATGAGGAAGAAACCTCGAGAGGAACCCATCCTCATTTGGGTGATAACAGACAACGTGATTATAACATTAAGTTTTAACATAAAGTCTGTTTCATCCATCCATCCCTTGATTCTTTTTATTTATCCAGCCATCCAACATATACACCTTTCAGCTATTTATCCAACTTACACAGCTTCCAGCCATTTATCCATCCATCTTACAGTATAGCTTACAGTACAGCTTCATCCATCCATTGATTCCATTTATTTATCCAACTTATAAGTTGGATAATGATGGATCCATCCATCCATCCTATTCAGCTTCCAGCCATTTATTGATTGATCAATCCATCCACCCCTTGATCCTTACTTGTCCAACTTATACAACTTCCATCCAACATATACAGCTTCCAGCCATTTATCCATCCATCCATCCATCCATCCATCGATTCTTTTTATCTAACTTATACAACTTCCATCCATCTGTCTATCCAGCCATCCAACATATACAGCTTTCAGCCATTTATCCATCCATTCATTCCATTTATTTATGCAGCTTATACCAACTTCCATCCATCTATCAAACAGGCACAGGTTCCAGCCATTTATCCATCCATCTATTCAATTTATACAGCCTCCATCCATCCATTCCTTGAGTCCACTTATCTACCTTATACATCTTCCATTCCTCCATTCATTTATTTACATAATACAGCTCCTGTCCTTTCATTCCTTCAACTTTGTCTTCATTATAATCATCTATCCTTCACCCATCTATCTAGCACCCATAAATTTATATCATTTCATTCATCCATGCAACTTTCACAGCTCCCCTTCATCCATCCATCCACCCATGAGGAAAGATACCAGTCACAGGAAAACAGTGGGACAGGATTTTTATAGAGGTTGTGTGAAAAACTGCAGTGGAGTACAGAAAGCTTTTGAGAAATGACTTCTTTGATGAACATTCCTTTTTCACTGTATAGGAGAAATCTGCAAATATTTCTTAAAGATGGTTTAAAAGTCTAACATTCATTTCTCTGGGTTCTAAAGTGGTGGTGAGTAGAGAAGTTTCTTTCCCCTGAATGTCATTACTGCAATAACACCTCAGCAATGACGGGAAAAACAAAGCAAAACAGGAGGATTCATATTACACCCACTGCTGCTAAAGTTCTGTAACTTGAAATACAAAGTGTTTAATGGCTGATGTAAAAAAGGTCATTTTTTCTTAAATGTATGGGGCTGTTCCTGCTGCATAATTTGCAAGTAAATATCATGATTTCCACAAAAATCAAAATCTTCATGACTTGGAGGTATTTTTGTACCAGCTGTCATCTCCATACTTTCATGAAAAAAAAAAAAAAACAGGTTTTCCTGATGGCAGTAAACTGGCAGGATATTAATGTAAAGTAATCTGAGGTATGCTAAGTGCCAAATCTTAAACATACTGGCAGCAGAATCAAGCAGGAGGAGAAAGACCTGGCAATCTGACATGCAACGCTTAGAAAGATTAAGCTGATTGAGCATATTTCTGCTGTAAGCAGTTGAAATAACAACCTGGTGTCTTTGGCTGGCTGATTTGAGAAATGTTTCAGAAGTCCATAAATGAAGAATAGGAGTGCGCATTTGTGCATTCAAACATATTTGGTGACCATGTTTACTTGGCTCAACAAACATTTCAATTTATCCATTTGAGAGCCTTGCTTTATTTTTGTGGAACTCTCAATTATTTATTTGCAAATTGCCAAAAAGAAAAAAAAATCCTGTTTATATTTATTACATAGCTCATTTAAATACTCAATTCTGATTGGTCAATTTACAGCATTCTATGGTCCGTGGACAGTCATTAGCAGAAGAAAATTTTTAAAATCAATACTTTGAGCCAAATTGATTTCGTAAGTCGCCCTGTAATAAATAGGATAACGTAGAGCAAGCCGGTCATTATGATGCATCATAATCATCCTATCAGGGTTGATTTTGCGATAATGACTGGCTCTTGTACACGATCCCTTATTTATATCTCGTCAAACTGCAAGCAAAGGGTTTCTTCAGGCTGTCGAGTTGAACTGGTTAAATATATAAATCTACATGTACAGTACTACTGAGTCGCGTCACAGTGATAGCAAAAAAAGTTCTTGTCTAATACAACTCCGCTCTTTGGAAAGGTGGAATAAACGGTTAAACTTTGTACAAAACCGTAAATGTGTTTTAGATACGTTTTAAAGATCCAGATCGACTTGGAAAACTCAGAACAATTGCAGTTATTAAAGTACATTCAGTATGCTAACTTTAGGTTTCGTTCCATTAAGAAAAGCACACAAGTGAAAAGTCTGAGACCTACAAGACACTGAGGTTTTCTACAGAATAATTCAGTAGAATCAGTGGCAGAAATATGTACATCAATCATCAATTTCATGGACATCTGGCAGGCAAACAGGAAGCTGCATCTCTCTTTTTGCTGTGGTACAGGGTATTGCTTTGTGTATTTCTGGAGGCTAAATATCCAATTTCTCGCATGCAAAAAGTAAAATAAAATCCATCAAAAAAAACCCATTTGTTCAAATCACCTGTAGAGTTCTTAACAGAGCAGGAATATTAATCTGAAGTGACTTGAGAGAGTCCTGTACAATTTATTGTCCAAAAGTGTCTCCAAGAAAGAAAGAGCAAAGAAGAAAGGAAAAAAGGCAACTTCCCATGCAGTGTTTCTGAAAACACAGCGTTCGATAAAGGGAAAAAACAAAAACAACCATATCCTCTGTAATGACCTTGTTCTCATGTGAGTTTAGGTTCTTTGTCGAGAACCACTGCCACAATGATAGGCCAGGAACCTATAAGGCTAGCATCGTTATTTTTTAAAAATTAAATAATGAAAAAATACATATCATTAGCAGGTGCATGTCCGTTGAAAAGCCTGCTTTAGACTTGAGAGAAAAAAGGGGGGGGGGGGGGGGGGGGGGGGGACGGACCCACAAATCAGTTTAACGGAAAACTCACTAATGTACATATTAAATATATACACACACATGTGCACATTAGTCATTTTACACATCCTTCTGATATTTTTAAATCCATTTCAAGTCAAGGATGAAAGACATTAAAAAAAAAAAAAAAGTGAAATCCTTCTTAAAAGTTGAACAGAAACATCCACATAGCCGCCGCGCTGCACGACAGCTCCAGGTAAGACGCAGTTCAAGTCATTCTCCTTTATATTTTGTGATTATTTTTTGTTAATTCAGTCTCGTACGTGTGACTATGCGAGACGTCTCGATCTGAGACTCCAGACTGAAGCTACAGGATGTCGACGGCTTGGCGCCGCTTGCCGTAGTCCACGCCACGTTCTCCTGGAACCTCCCGGTCTTCATCGTCTGGAGAAGGGAATAGAGGTTAGAGGGAAAAAAAAAAAAAAAACCACACACACACACACCAGATCACTGAGAAACGTATTTACAAAATCACATATACCAATCGCATACCGAGGACTGGAATTAAACCGAATTTCTGGCTCAGCATCAAATCACTTTTCGATGAACTGACTTTTTTTTTTTTAAAATAAATAAATAGGCAAACGTGCCACAGGTGACCGTCACATCTGGGTTATCAGAGAGGAAGTCAAGAAGTGTGTATGGAAACAGTATTGGATTGGATCACACTTTAGACAGCACTGTAGTGTTTCAGCCATCACAAAAACCACAGAAAGAGAAATGAGATGGGGGGGAAAGAAAAGCTGTTCATAAAAAGAGTAGCAGAGTGACAGAAGCCCAGGCAGGAGCGAGCCACATGCACACACACCTCCAGATAACCAAGCGACAAAACTAGACTCTTTCACACCCCCAAATTGCACTTCTGTGAAAAGTCTACATTTCCAACATCTTTAGGATACACTACAAAATAATTATAAATCTGTCCATCATATGATGACATTTCAAAAAAAAAAAAAAAAAAAAACCAAGAGTGCTCTGAGAGTGCAATATCCCCCGCTGGCAACTTGGCCATAACTCTGGTAAAATGCCACGGAATTGAACAAAATTTCAATATGCGCATTACCGACATAAAGAATCCTGTGAAATTCCTCCAAAAATTGTGAGAGGAGCTGATTTCAGAAGGTGAGCACCCTTCCCGGGATGGACGGACGGCCATCACCATGACATAATCCCCCTTCAAGCCTTTTGGCTATCGGGGGATAAAAAAAAAAAAACTCTGCCAAATTACATGAAATTCCTCCAAAAATTGAGGGAAGTTGATTTCAGAAAGCAAGCACACCTTGATGAAACTGCCAAAGAACAAGTTTGTTAATAATGAAGGGCATAACTCTGGGAAAATTTGCCCAAATTAAACGAAATTTCAATCTGCGTATAACTGTAATGTAACAAAGCGTTTTGCCAAGTTTGGTGAAATTCCTCCACAAATTGTGAGAGGAGTTGATTTCAGAAGAACGTACACCCTCATTAAATTGCCAAAGTACAAGTTATTTAAATCAAGAGTCAAAACTCTGGTCAAATTTTCACAAACGAAATTAAATTATAATATGCGTATTACTGTTATATAACAAGGCCTTTTGCTAAGCTTCATGAAATTCCTCCAAAAATTGTGAGAGGAGTTGACGTTAGAAGGAAAAAAAAAAAAAAACACCTTCATGAAATTGTCAAAGTATAATTTTGTTAATCAAGGGCTGTAACTCTGGTAAAACGTGACTGAATTGAACAAAATTACAATATGCGTATTACCGACATATAACAAAGAATCCTGCCAAGTTTCGTGAAATTCCTCCAAAAATCGTGAAGGGAGTTGATTTCAGAAGGTGAGCACCCTTCCCGGGACAGACGGACATCGCCACGACATCATCCCCCTTCGGGCCTCTCAGCCAGCGGGGGATAAAAAGTAATCAAAGAGGTTAAGGCTACGTTCACACTGCAGGCTGAAGTGACTCAAATCCGATCTTTTCGCCCGTATGTGACCTGTATCCGATCTTTTATTGACAATATGAACGACACAGATCCGATTTTTTCAAATCCGACCCAGGCCGTTTGGATATGTGGTCCTAATTCCGATTCCTATCCGCTCTTTTCATATGCGACTTCAGTCTGAACCGCCAGGTCGCATTCATCCAACTTACACGTCATCAACAAGCCACAAACGTCACTATTCTGCGCTGAAGTAGGCGGTGGGTCTCTCAAAAAAAGTTACAACATGGCGCATAATCACGGGCGCAGATAGAGGGTGGGACTCGTCCCACCCAGATTTAAATTCACCTCGCTCGGTCCCCCCCACTTATAGGGAGGAAAAAACGTCTATGCTGTCTTTCTTTGCATAAGGCAAACCTCACGGAAAAATCAAAAGACTAATTACCATTCGGTTTATTGAGGTGCACAGCAGTGTATACATAGTTGCAACAATTCACATAAAACAAAACAAAGACTGATATTCGGCTGGTTGAGCTGCGCAGACTGCACAGGTTGCGAGCTCAAGCTTGGTTGCTATGGTAACCCACAACAAGTTTGACAGGCATATCGGGGTTGGGGTTGGTTTGCTGGCAGCTTTGTCCCCCCCAGTTTTTTGTCCCCCCCCAGTTCAAAAAACGTATCTGCGCCCCTGCGCATGACATCAATGCGAGGGACGCTTCGGGCTGTGAAGGTTCTGAATCTTCTCAATGGAAGGACGCAGAGGTTAGGGAGCTGATTTCCATTTGGGGGGATGCAGCTATTCAAGCTAGATTGGATGGGTCATACCGCAACCGGGCGGTTTTACTTCCGTAAACACTGGCCATGCTCACTGCGTGTGACGTCGTCGTATCCTGCAGTGCACATGCGGAACACTTTTAGGTCGCTTTTCGTTCATACTGAGGATCACATACAAGTCGCATATATTTGTTAATGTGAACGACCTCACAAAAAAATCGGATTTCACAAAAAAATCGGAATTGAGCATTAAGCCTTGCAGTGTGAACGTAGCGTAAAATTGCCGTAATTCTGAGTTTCCATTTCTAAGGCAAGTCGAATGCAGAGTATTTCCTGCCTGCTTTCTTTTACCATCTGCCTCTTTGCCATTTTTCCCCCCCACTTCCCTGACAAGTTGGCATTCCCACAGCAATGACTACAGAGTGTATTAATCAAACCCCTAATATACTCTACCGTTAAATTCTTTAGTGTTTTTATTTTCATGTTTTTTTTCCCCCACCGTATTAGAATGAACGAGTGACTGAGTGAGAGAGTGATAACTGCAAAAGAATCATTAAAGATTTAACAATAATTTAATCAGTGTCTGTCCACACATTTAAAGGAGAACTGAAGTGATTTTTAAACTTGTTTTATTTCTTAATTAACATGTTATTCAGTTACGTTTTCGGTTTCAGTAACCTTATATCATGACTCGTATTGGCAACTAATTGCAATTAAATATTATACTTATCGGCCTATTCGGTTTTTAGCCGTGTTGAATTTCGTTTGTTTGGTCCACGGCAGGCGTCGCTTATCCGCACGATCTTCACGAGACTTTGAAACGTGAAGTGTCAGCCAGGTGTCAGTGCCGCCATTTTGAAAACTGTTTTCCAAACAAAATATTGCACAAAAACGAGTTTAAATGATGATTACTGCCTACTTTTTCAAACTTTCCTGATTACTATCAAAACGAGCAAAACTTCCGGCTTGATTACGTCAGCATTCGAAAGAGGGCGCGTGCGTCTTTTGACAACGTTGGCAGATGTCGGTCACTTTGATTTCCGCTGTACGTTTTACTTCCGTCCTACAATGTCTCGCACAGGTCTCAACGAATCTCGTTTACGGCCGTTGCTTTGACATATGGACTGATATATTACAGAGCATATTTCAAACACTCATAACATGCTATAGCAGCGACAAAATAGCGATCAAACATGCATTCCTACAGTCTATTTAATAAAATGAGATAAAACAGAATTTTGATGATTTAAAAAAAAAAAAAAAAAAAAAATGCCTTCAGTTCCCCTTTAAGCAATCAGAGAATTTGTAAACTCCAAGCCTACATAACTTGGGTAATGAAAAACATAAATAAATAAAATTAAATCTACAACCACAGAAATAATTTTCCAGCAGCAAACTTTTCAAATCAATTTATCATGGTTTCAAAGGTACCCTTTTCTATCAATTTCTTTCTCTTCCATTACGTTGCATTTCTTGTTTGTTGGTGAGAGATCACCGGCTGCTAACATCTCATCTCATTATCTGTAGCCGCTTTATCCTGTTCTACAGGGTCGCAGGCAAGCTGGAGCCTATCCCAGCTGACTACGGGCGAAAGGCGGGGTTCACCCTGGACAAGTCGCCAGGTCATCACAGGGCCGACACATAGACACAGACAACCATTCACACTCACATTCACACCTACGGTCAATTTAGAGTCACCAGTTAACCTAACCTGCATGTCTTTGGACTGTGGGGGAAACCGGAGCACCCGGAGGAAACCCACGCGGACACGGGGAGAACATGCAAACTCCGCACAGAAAGGCCCTCGCCGGCCACGGGGCTCGAACCCGGACCTTCTTGCTGTGAGGCGACAGTGCTAACCACTACACCACCGTGCCGCCCCAGCTGCTAACGATAGATAAATTTGTGGTTTTAATCTAAAGACAAGCTCCCCCCTCGCCGCAGTTGTCTTTGCACGCACACTCAGACTTGTAGAAAAACCCAGAAGATATCCAATTAACAGTGTACATTACACAAAATAACCTGATCACTGCACTCTAATCCAGGCCTCCCTCTTTATTCTCAGATGTGCGGTAATTTAATATCATCCTTAATCCGTTTACATGACCGCTTCGGTAATCTTGAGTTTATATAGACAGACAGACATAAGTAGACAGACAGATAGATTTGTGACTCTACGTAAAGCACTATCTGAGCGAAGCAGATGAGCGATGGTGGACATGAGGGAGGGGAACGGGACAAGAGAGGACGGACGGAGGAGGAAGAGCGACGCAAGGGACAGCCGGCCATCTCTCAGGCTCACCTTGGGCGTCTTCCTCGCCGCCGTCGCCGTCCTCCTCCTCGTTGTAGGCCAGCTCGGCCTGTTTGTCAGCCTCGTACTCGCCCACATTGCCGTCGTCCCCGTTGTAGTCCGCCAGCTTGGAGGTGCGCTGCGGATCTACGGGGGACTCGTTCTCGTCAAAGAAGCGGCCTGAGCGAGGCGGAGAAAAAAAAAAAAAAAGAGGGAGAGCGAGAGAGAGAGAGAGAGAGAGAGAGAAGAATGAGGGGGAAACATGGAGAGAGGAGAGGAAGAGGTCAGTCAGGATTAAGAGAGGCCAGTGTGAGAGTGAACGAATAATTCATTCATTCATTCTTAAGAGGAGAATAAAGGAACAAGGAAAGGGAAAGGGGGTGAAAAGAAGGACGCGGGCAGCAACTGTCACGCATGCGCACCTCCACACCTGCGTCCTAACATCGTGTTCTTATGACTCAAGACCAGAGGATTCACTCTCGTACCCATAATCTCATACACCTGAGAAATCAAGTCCTTAGGCTTTTCTGCAAGGCTCTGCATGCTGCGACTGCATGTTTCTGCAGCGATTACACACACGCACACGCTCGCAAACGCACGGAGCTGCTCATACTCACTCTGACGATGTCGGAGCGGTGCAGCAGGGGCAGCATCTCGCTGAGGTTCGATGGGGTTGGGCAAAACCTGAGCCGGATTCGGGGGAGGAGGCAGCGCTGCTCTCAGATGATCAGGATCTACACAGCGTAATAACGACAGATCAAAATCAGCCCGATAATTTACGTACTCAATTTTTATATTAAAGCCAATATTCATATGCATCTATTTTAACATCGTAGTCAAATATACGACATGTTCTTACTGACTAAACATTGAACAAGGAGTAAATAAAACTAGACTGCATTTCCGCGGAGAAAATGCAGCGTGTGCTTGCTCAGCTGTAGCAGAGGGTCACTGACAGTAACTGGATCAGACATGAGACCTCGCACTCAAATCTTTTTTGGACATCATCTACAGCTGGCGCCGGCTAGATCTGAAGAAAGGGTGTTTGGCATGGTTTAAAACAGACTGTAGAGCACTTTGCTCTCTAAAATCTCAGTTTTAAATGGTTGAGCTCACAGCGTGATTGTGCCGAGAAAGCAACCGTTAAACATCAAGCACACTAAAGGCCAATTTATGCTGACAACCCAGTCCTCGCAGACGGCGTCGCAGATAGTGTCTGCGTAGCCCCCCCCCCCCCCCACCACCACCTTTGCAGACGCTCTGCGCGCACCTCCCAAAAATTGTGACCACTGCAGAAGCCTCGCAGACAAGAGGGCTCTGATTGGTCCACTCTACATCTGCTGTACACGCACTTCCGCTTCCCTACTTTCCCGGTTTGGTTTGTTTTCACGACCGGCATTTTTAAAACACGAGCGAAGATGGAGCAGCACGAAGAGCGGTTGATCAAGGAAGTGAGGAAGTACGTACATCTATACGACTCCAGTTCTAGTCATTATAAGTAACCGGAGGATAAACACTCCACTAACCACACCCACCAACTACTCCTAGCGATTTCGCGCCCCCTTGCGTTCTGGTGGTGAATAACATCGCGCACGCCTGTCACTTCCCGCTCAACGATAAATTACAACTGTCTGCGAAAAGCTATCTGCGAAAGCCTTGTCGCAAGAGCATGCAGAGGCCTTAACATGTTGACTGCTAACATGCTAAGGCTAGCATGCAAACTGCTAACTGTTAACATGCTAAGGCTATAGGCCTCTGCATGCTCTTGCGACAAGGCTTTCGCAGATAGCTTTTCGCAGACAGTTGTAATTTATCGTTGAGCGGGGAGTAATAGGCGTGCGTGATGTTATTCACCACCACAACGCAAGGGGGTGCGAAATCGCTAGGAGTAGTTGGTGGGTGTGGTTAGTGGAGTGTTTATCCTCCAGTTACTTATAATGACTAGAACTGGAGTCGTATAGATGTACGTACTTCCTCAATCAACCGCTCTTCGTGCTGCTCCATCTTCGCGCGTGTTTTTAAAAATGGCGGTCGTGAAAATAAACCAAACCGGGAAAGTAGGGAAGCAGAAGTGCGTGTACAGCGGATGTAGAGTGGACCAATCAGAGCCCTCTTGTCTGCGAGGCTGTCTGCGGTGGTCACAATTTTTGGGAGGTGCGCGCAGAGCGTCTGCGAATGGGGGGGGGGGGGGGGGCCTTCGCAGACGCCATCTGCGACGCCATCTGCGAGGACTGGGTTGTCAGCATAAATTGGCCTTAACATGGTAACATGCTAACGCTAACAGGCCAACATGCTGTCTACACATTACAATAACACTTCGCTCTTTAAAATGTGTTTTAAATGGCTGAGCTCGTGACGTGATTATGTCAAGGAAGCAACCTTTAACATCGAGCATACTAACATGCTAAGGCTAGCATGCAAACTGCTAGCATGCTCAGGTTAACAATGCTAACATGTTATGGCTAACTGCGAGCATACTAACAGCTAACACGGGAACATGCTAAAGCTAACAGGCTATTTACAGATCAAAATAAAACGCTTCGCTTTCTAAAATCTCCGTTTTAAATGGCTGAGCTCATAAAGTGATGGTGCCAAGGAAACAACTGTTAACATAGAAGACACCAACACGCTAACTGCTGGCATACGAATATGCTAATTAGTAACATGTTAACAGCTAGCATGGTAACAGGCTAAAGCTAACATGCTATCTACACATTAAAATCAGCTCAATAATTTCCATATTCAATTAATTAATATTAAAGCCGATATTAATATGCATCTTTATTTTCATACTGCAGTCAAACGTAGATGTTCTTATTGATGAAACACTGAACAGGAGAGTAAATAAAATTATCATCCAGAAATGACGAATTCTGGATTCTGATTGGTTGGAAGGTGTTGATTAATTTCTTAACAGTAATGCTGCTCCCAATCTCAGGTTTATACCAACACTCTCGTTTCTATAGTAACCGCTCAATCACAGGGACTCGTACGACGGACTCTCCAGTCACATACAACATGTGCTGACTTTTTTTTTTTTAATGGAAGGCGTGCCCAGTGTGAGCGCTTCAGGATAGAGAAGTTTACACACTGCAGCAACACAACAAGCTGCGTGAAGCAGCTTATTAATCTCGAGAGAGAGAGAGAGAGAGGAAAAAAGGAGAGGTTGGTGAGCGAACGGCTGTTTATAGCGGAGAAGGTAAACGATAAAAAGTTCCATCGATATGTAATCGTTAGAAACTGGTGTAACACAAGAGGAATAAAACTTCAGGATGTTCTGTTATTCAAAAACTAATTCCTTTGACATCCATTAGTGTTTCATTCCTTGTTTTTTACAGCATCATAACTAATTTGCATACGATTAAGGAAACGTCTCCTGTTCAGCCTGATAATGTGATAGATTCTTTGTTGATCACCTTTCACGTGGCGCCGCTGCGCTCCGAATTCGTCTGCTTGGACGGCTGCCTTGTTGCCTTCGTTCAACACCATGGGTCTGTCCACGATCAGCTGGGGAACCTGCTGCTGGATTAACGGGAGACCTTTTCCTGCTCCTCTGTCCTGGGGAAGGTCGGGACGGTCCAGAGGGAGGCCGTGAGGAGCATCGAGCCCAGGTCCCTCTCCAGCTCCTGCTCTAGTGTCGACAGCAGCATCAGCTCCAGCATCCGGACCAGCACCTGCTCCAGCTCCGGGGTGTTTGTCCTGCAGCACCGCCACGGCCGCCTCCGCTGGCTCCAGGTGCTGCGCTGTGATGGCCGGCTTCTTCAGGGCTGAGGGAACATTAACTCATTTTACCTTCCTTCTGTTTATCTGCTATCTGTCCCTGGATCTGTGTGCACACCTCCAAAACCACATCTAAAATATACTGTTAAAAATTCGCTCCTCCTTTCAGATATTCCTGAACGCTAAAGCCTGATTTTCTTGTGCAGAGCAGATGAAGTTGTGATTGTGTTTTTCGAAACTAGGACCAGGATTAATGGTTGGAATGAAGACACTGATGGCTTTCGGAGGAAAATGGATCCATAGCATTGTTAATACTCACCAAACTGAATTTCATCGGCCTTCCCCACTTCACTGTCTTCAATACCAGGCATTCCAGCATCACTTCCTGGTTTCCCCAAATCATCTGTTTGAGAGAGAGAGAGAGAGAGAGAGAGAGAGAGACACACACAGAGTGCAAGACAACAGAGGGAAAAAAAAGACAGATTGAGCAAGAGAGAGAAAAAAACAGGAAGACAGGAGAGAGCAAGAGACAGATAGACAGGGAAACAAAGACAAGAGACAGTAAGAGAGAGATGCAGAGGAGATAGACAGCGAGAGAAAGACAAAGAGGGAAGGAAAGAGCAAGTGGGAGCAAGACAGAGAGAGAGACAAAACAGGAAGACAGACAGACAGAGGAGATGGATAGAGAGAAACGAGGGGGGAACACGGGTGGGAGTGTGAGAGAGGGGGAGAGACAGATTGAGCAAGAGAGAGACAGACAGAAATGGACAGACAGAGAAAAACAGGAAGACATGAGAGAGCAAGAGACAGACAAAGTGAGAGAGATGGAAGGGGAGTGAGAAAGAGCAAGAATGAAAGAGTGAGACAACAGAAAGACAGGAGAGGGGGAAGGACAGAGATTGAGCAAGAAAGACAGAAAAACAGATTTAGAGAGAGAAACAGGAAGACAGGAGACAGCAAGAGACATGGAAACAAAGAGAGAGTATGAGAGAGAGATGCAGAGGAGATAGACACAGCAAGAGAAAGACAAAGAGGGAAGGAAAGAGCAAGTGGGAGCGCAAGAGAGAGGTTGACAGAAATATAGACAGGAAGACAGATTGAGAGAGAGAGACAAAACAGGAAGACACAGACAGACAGAGGAGATAGATACAGAGAGAGAGGAAGACAGATTGAGAGAGAGAGAGAGAGAGAGAGAGAAACAGGAAGACATGAGAGAGCAAGCGACACAGATAGACAGATACAGACAGTAAGTGAGAGAGATGGAAGGGGAGTGAGAAAGAGCAAGAATGAAAGAGTGAGACAACAGAGAAAGACAGAAAAACAGATTTAGAGAAAGAGAGAAACAGGAAGACAGTGTGTGTGTGTGTGTGTGTGTGTGTGTGTGTGTGTGTGTGTGTGTGTGTGTGTGTGAGATAGAAATTCAGAATATTCATGCAGTAAAATCTGGCATCCCCCCCTTCGTTTTTTAAAGTCTCTATAAGGATATGCTGAAGAGATGAACTCTACAGCTGTAAACGGTGCGCCAGGTTTGCAGGTGGCAGCACATTCAGCTCTACCTTTTATATCAGGGCTGTTGTGACGCTGTGAAGCCACTTGGTGGCGCTCTACTGCAGTCACTGTATCGCGCTCGGCCTGAGCGGCCACTGTGCCAGCTTTACGCAAGTCCACCACGTCCTTGGGAAACAGGAAGCAAAGGCAGGTGGCATTGTCACAGACAGCAGGAGAATACAGCAGAAGATTCATTCATTCATTCATTCTTATAATTTATAAAAATACCCCACCATAAAGTCACGATGAAGAAAAACAGCAGCATTTTCACTAAAGTGCTTTAGATTAACATACATCAAGATCATAATCATAAAATAAAAAAAGAAAAAAGCTGCACGTTTATGTTCTTTTTACGTAATAAAGATATTTATCTTTGGTATTTAGCTGTCGGACAGGTTGTTAACAAAATAGCAGGGAATCAGTGGCACCACACCTAAAAATAAACAGAGATAGAGATCGATGGATGGATGGAGAGAGCTATAAAAGGAATATTTACAGAAACTTTCCCAGAATAAAGTCTCCAACAAGGAATGAGAAAGAGGAAAAAACGTTTTTTTTTTTGTTGTTGCTTTTTTAACTGTTTAACATAGATGTGGTTGATGTGAATAACATTAAATCACAGTACACAAAACATCACGATACACGAGTTTGCTAAGAAGCTTCCAGTGAAAACCTGTACATTAACACTGATCTAATATCTTCAACGATATCAGCAGATATTTTATTTAAATTTGGCATGAAAGGTTTTTTACTAAATATCAAAAAACTATTCAAATGTATCGTGACATGATTTATCACGATATCAAGGTTATCATATCGTTCCACCCTTGAACAATGACCTTAGCAGAAAGGATTTTTAAATGAAGAAATAAATAGATAAAAAAAATATTTAAAAAAAAGGGGGGGGGGGGGGGGGGTCACTCAGTGGTAAAGAAAACTCTCCTCCATTTTCAGTAATTGTAGCTCAGGAACCACCAGGAAGGTGATACGAGCTTTAGGTGGTGTTTACATTAGACCGTATCCGTCTCGTTTTCGTCGCGGATGCACTGTCCGTGCACATTAAAACGCCGGGAAACGACTCCACAGGCGGAACAACTTGAATCCGCCAGGGCCCACGTATTCAACCCAGTTCGTATCTGGTCCGGTGCTGTGTAAACATTGAGGAACGAGGAAACGCAGTGCTGAGCTCTAGCTGATGTCGTCATTGGACAACGTCACTGTGACATCCACATTCCTGATTCGCTGGCGTTGGTCATGCCACGTTGGTCATGTGACGCGACTGCTGAAAAACGGTGCGGACTACAGGAAACGGCACACAGCGGCTCAGTCCCGAATCACTGCTCGTGCGCTTCGCTCGCGCGCTCTGTGAGCTGCGCAGGGCCGGAGTGCACACCCTCCAGAGGGCACTCGCTGTTCAGGGCGGAGTGATTTGGAGCGCAGGAGGAAGCGCTGAGCCGCACTGAGGTTTATTTACACATTTCAACTTATTTACCTCCTTCAGGCGCTTAAACTCAGTGAGAACATGAACATCACAGCCAGGTGTGTTTATCTGCTGGAGAAGGTGTTCGCTTGCCATCCTTCCACTTGCAAGTGGTGAGTGACTTGCGCATGCCCGATATGCACTGGGATCATGTGACGTGCCGTCTAATTAGTCATGTGATTAGCGTATCCGTGTATTGGCGTTGCTGTGTGCACGCGAATCGTTTTAAAAACGTTAATCTGATGATCCGCTGATACGGTCTAATGTAAACACCACCTTAGTCTGCATTTTAAAACCGTGTTTAGTCAACAAGCCATTGCCATGTTTCACACCAAAAACTGGTCAGGGATCAAATGTCAAAGTGGAGTGTCAAGCTTTTGAGTGTTTTTTTTTTTTTAAACATAGAAAAAAACATTACGTGCCTTTTATAGCAACAAAAAAGGCTTGAAGCACGAAATCTCACTTCACACGCATCAATCTCTTGACTCAGTGATTCTTAAAATTGTTGTAGCTGGCTATTTTTGCAAAACAACTTCACTGAAGCCACTGAAATTGCATTTGATTAATTTGAAATCCAATGCCGTAAATATTTGGTCTATTTATTACAGCCAGACAGCTTTTCACTGATAGAACACGTCATGTCCAAGGGTTTCGCTACGATTCACAGGCTAGGTTCTTATTTAATCAGTATTGTTTTGATTAAAACTTGTTTAAAATTACAGACCAGTCAAACAGGATAGCCACTTTTTTAAAAAAAAAAAAAGCAACAGTGGAATGGTGTTTGTCGTCATGTTAAATTGGCATTTAGCTCGTCCTGCAGGTTGTAAAGATGTCTGGAAACATCCCTATAGACTAACATACGCGTTTACGACAGAGATGACGTGCGTGCTTTTACCTTTTTTAATGGGGTGGCTCTCTCTTTCAACAGCTTCCTGCTCGCCTCGTACTCGGCTTTAAGCTGCGCTATTTGTCGGCCGCACTGCAGGCTACGGCGTAAAGAAAAGGAGAAAAAAAAAAAAAACCACACCCTATGTTAAGTAAACACAATCATTGCAGGAAAATGACCCCCCCCGAAACAGGAGCTTGTTCATCAAGAACTCAAACAAGCTGTATCTTTAAACCCTACACTATATACACACACTAATTTTATATTATATATATATATATATATATATATATATATATATATATATATATATATATATATATATATATATATATATATATACACACACACAGAGTGGTGTAAGAAGGTTCTGGGTTTGAACCCAGCAGCCAGCGAGGGCCTTTCTGTGCGGAGTTTGCATGTTCTCCCCGTGTCTGCGTGGGTTTCCTCCGGGTGCTCCGGTTTCCCCCACAGTCCAAAGACATGCAGTTAGGTTAACGTGGGGTGGCCTTGGGCTGAGGTGCCCTTGAGCAAGGTACTGAACCCCTGACTGCTCCCCGGGTGCGGTAGTATGGCTGCCCACTGCTCTGGGCGTGTGTGCGCGCGCGTGTTCACTGCTTCAGATGGGTTAAATACAGAGGATGAATTTCACTGTGCTTGAAGTGTGCATGTGACGAATAAAGTTTTTTTTTCTATTTAATATTTAAATTTTTACACCTACTTCCAGCAAGTTTTAGAATTGATTTTAAAAAGTGAATAATGCAAACCCAAAACACATCTCCGATATGGCTCCGGATCACACGGGAGCAGCACTGGCCAATCGCGGGTGTCTGTGAGATCACGTATGCGGAAGAGGGCAGACAGCGCGAGTGTTGTAGTACTCGAGGCCGGTCCTGAGACCACTTTTTGAAGGTCTTGGAATCGAGCGTGTTTTTACTCAGGTCTCAGGATTTTATTTCGAGACCAATCAAGACCACAACTGCAGGGGAAGAAATTTCACTAGAATCCGACAATACACAGGCAATTATTTGTGAACGTTGTTCCTGTGATTGGATGTAAAATTTCCTTCTTCAAATGCAACCAATAACGTGACTCATTGCTAATTTGAAATTTTTATTCCTGTTCACAGCTGTCACCCCTCCCCCACACTGGTCTGGTCCTGGTCTTGACTCCGCCTCCTGCCTTGGTCTTGACTTGATCTCAACCCCTCTTGGTCTCAGTTTAGAAGGTCTTTTACTCTAGCACGAGACAGCACTCCGCTCTGAGTGGGTTACTCTGCTCTGTGCGCTCAGCGCTTGGATCTGGCGCCGCACTGCATTTATCTTACGTGACTGTCTATTTTATTTCATACTGCAGCCTTCTTTTCATTTGTCTTTCAACCGTACTTCATGATTTCATCTTACTGTTCGCATCTCTAATAAAGCTCATTATATTTAACACTTGTTTTATTCTTGTGGATCTTGTTTTCCTGCTTTTTCATCATCAGTGTACGAGTTGTGCTACACACACACAAAAAAAATGCTTTGTCTGCAATCATGTTACGTTTTTATGATGCGTCTTGTATCTATAGTGTTTAGATTTTCATCGTCTTTGGGCAGAGACGGAGATTTAGGGGGAAAATAAACCTTGAAAACAGGATAAAGCTGTACAAGTTGTTTATTTAAAGGGAAGGAGGGGGAAAAAAAACCCCAACAAATCCACTCCACTCACCTCTCATACTCCATCTTCCTGTCGAGGTTCGTGTTGTTCTTCTTCACCTCCCTCAGCTGCTCCTCCTGCCTAATAATCTCATCCCTCATCTCCTTCACCTGCTCTGTACGTGTATACACACACACACACACACACACACACATATTACAAAATGCTTTATGGAAGAACACAGGTGAAAGAAATTCAGCAAAATCCGAAACCAACGTTAAAGTTCTTTCGATTATGTTCATTATGTCTTATATTAAATATAGTTAGTTTTTTTTTTTTTCTTTTTTATCAGACATCTAATTTTTGGGTTTGTTTACCTGACGTTTCGACGTACAACTTCCGTCTTCCTCAGAGTCTTCCTCAGAAACAGCAGCTGATAAAAGATGCGTCACCAATTAACATCCGGTGACACTCTGAGGAAGACGGAAGTTGTACGTCGAAACATGTCAGGTAAACAAACCCAAAAATTAGATGTCTGATAAAAAAGAAAAAAAAAAACGTTAAAGTTCTGTGACATTAAAAGACATTCAATTAACCTATTAAATTAACTAATTAAATATACATGAATATTGAATTAATCAATTACCGTATTTTCCGGACTATACGTCGCTCCGGAGTTTAAGTTGCATCAGCCAAAAAATGCATCATGAAGACGAAAAAAAAAAAAAAAAACACATACGTCGCACCGGACTACAAGTCGCACTTTTTTGAAGGGTTATTCTATCCATAGAATCTGTGATTCTATCTGATAAGTGGTGCGTGGTTACTGCGCGACTGCATTGTTTAATAAACGAACAGCTGAGCAGTGATAACGCGCCCTTTGCCCTGTAAGTAGCCTAGTCTGATTACTTTAAATATCTACTACTATCTTTAATACCATCACTATCGTTATTACTAATAGCCTATATTATTATTATAACAACTAATATTAGTAGCCTATTACTGATGCATTAATCAGTTTGCTTTTAGAATATTTTTACCGGTAGGGCTTATTATCGCCCCATGGCTCTTTCATCTTCGTTATTAAAGCTGTAGTCATCATCGAGGAGTGTCATTCTTCATTTTTGTCGAATTTTATTTCATCAAATCAGAGGCCAAGTAGGCTATAGGTATATCATCTCCAAAGACAGGTATGGTAGTAAAAACAACCGTCTAGTGAGAAAAAAAAAAAAAAAACACAACCACCGCTCAGAGGAAAAAAAAAAAAAAAAACAGGCAGAAAGTGCACCTGCCAGTTAACGTCATATCAGATAAAAACATTAAACGTTATTCAGACCATTAACACCATAACATCAGAGACGAAGAATAAAGTTCATCTTGGAAGGAGAGTTATTTTTAAAAATGCAACATATATATATACGTCGCACCAGAGTACAAGTCGCATGGCCAGCCGAACCATGAAAAAAAGTGCGACTTATAGTCCGAAAAATATGGTATATACATGTTACATAATAGAAAATATTTGCATATTAAACTGATAAATTTGAAATGTCCAGTTTGGCCGAATCTGTGCCCATGTTGACCTCAGATTCTTGCTCTTGTTCGCCAGGAACATAGTGCGGTCTTCTGCTATTGGAGCTCATCCACCTCAAGGTTTGATGCGTTGCCCTTTCTGAGATGCTTTTCTGCTCACCACGGTTGTAAAGAGTCACCGAGACCTTCATTCTGAGGTTTAATGTGAACACTAACTGAAGCTCTTGACCTGCATCTGCATGGTTTCTTGCACTGTACTGCTATCACATGATTACCTGATTAGATATTTGCATGAACGTATAGGTGTTCCTAATAAAGTAGACAGCGAGTGTATGGATTATGTATCAGAACGTCAGTAGAAAAGCAAAAACAGCTTCCTGGATCCTGACGTCCTTAAGATATTTTTTTAGGTCTTGGCCATGTCTTACCTTTCAGCCGGTTGAGATCAGTGGTCTTCTGTGCGAGTTCACTCTGCAGCTTCATCTGTTTTTAAAAAAAAAAAAAAAAAAACCCACACACACACGACAGATTTCAGCTCCAAAAGGTCATTACGATTTATTGAATAATCCGTGTACCTACTGAACAGAACAACCTCCAACCCTGACAACGTGATGACAAAATAAATGTTTATTTTATTTAATTCCTCAATGTTGGTGAATTCTTAAAATCTAATTATAATGCCTTAGGAATGAACAAACACTTATTTATAACAAGACTGCTCTGAAGCCCTGTGATGACCTGGCGACTTGTCCAGGGTGTACCCCGCCTTTCGCCCGTAGTCAGCTGGGATAGGCTCCAGCTCGCCTGCGACCCTGTAGAACAGGATAAAGCGGCTAGAGATAATGAGATGAGATGAGATGACTGTTCTGAGAGCAAAATATCCTCTGCTGGCAACTCTGCCATAACTCGACCGAATTGAACGCAATTGCAATATGCGGATTACTGACATAGAACAAAGAATCCTGTAAAGTTTCATGAAATTCCTCCAAAAATTGTGAGGAGTTAATTTCAGAAGGTGAGCACCCTTCCCGGGATGGACAGACATCGCCACGACAAAATCCCCCTTCGGGCCTCTCAGCCAGCGGGGGATAATAAAAATTGTGAGGGAAGTTGATTTCAGAAAGCAAGCACACCTTGATGAAACTGCCAAAGTACAAGTTTGTTAATAATCAAGGGCATAACTCCGGGGAAAATTTGCCCGAATTAAACGAAATTTCAATATAACTGTCATATAACAAAGCATTTTGCAAAGTTTGGTGAAATTTCTCCACAAATTGTGAGAGGAGTCGATTTCAGAAGAACGTACACCCTCATGAAATTGCCAAAGTAAAAGTTATTTAATCAAGGGTCAAAACTCTGGTCAAATTTTCACAAACGAAAATCAAATCATAATATCCGTATTACCGTCATATAACAAGGCCTTCTGCCAAGCTTTGAGAAATTTGTCCAAAAATTGCGAGAGGAGTTGATGTCAGAAGGCGAGCGCACCTTCATGAAATTGTGAAAGCACAAGGTTATTAATCAAGGGCTGTAACTCTGGTAAAATGTGACCAAATTACTATATGCATACTACCGATACATAATACTTGTCAAGTTTTGAAATCCCTTCACAAATTGTGAGAGTTGATTTCAGAAGAAGGAAAAAAAAAACAAAAAAAAAAACTCAAGGGCTGTAACTCTGGTAAAATGTGACCCAACTGAATAAAACTGCAATATCTGTATTACCAACATATAACAAAGAATCCTGCCAAGTTTCATGAAATTCCTCCAAAAATTGTGAGAGGAGTTGATTTCAGAAGGCGAGTTCCCTTTCTGGGACAGACGGACATCGCCACGACATAATCCCCCTTCGGGCCTTTCGGCCAGCGGGAGATAAAAATGCATTACATTCTACAGCTTTCTTTATGACGCGTTGTAGGTCTTTAACACAATGCATTATAAAAATAGTGTTCATGTTTAAAAACATGATGTTTTTTAAAGCCTTCATAAAAAATTCAGAACTATACATTTCTGTATCCAC
The DNA here is from genome assembly GCF_027579695.1 of Neoarius graeffei. NCBI lineage: Eukaryota > Metazoa > Chordata > Actinopteri > Siluriformes > Ariidae > Neoarius > Neoarius graeffei. The sequence continues at coordinate 50,647,035 of NC_083595.1, read as the reverse complement.
CAATAACCGAATGGAGTCACACCTGGTGTGGCCATGTTTGTTCGTAGCTTAAGTGACAATTTCCTAAGAATGTTTTCAGTCTATTCAGTACAGTCTATTAAAAGAATTACTTACAGACCCAATTATGAGTAATTTATAAGATCAAATGTTCCTTTTTTTTCTTATTACTGGATTGTGCAACCAGATGGGGCACCCAAAAAAAAAAAAAAAAGTGGAACCAGTTTTAGAACAAGTTCCTGCCATTAAACGAGAGCTGGATGACAACAGGTTCCATCAGCACCTTGTTCCTACTTAGCAAACATCGCAATCCTTGAATGAGTCAACCGTGACCTGAAGTCACCAGTGGCTAATTTCACTGATGTGTTGTCACTGCGCTTACAAGTAAACCGGTTCTGAAGCTGTTAACTCAAGACCTTGGAACCTTCAGAGTTGGAAATTGGTTTATCAAGAAACATGACTTATTTTTTAAAAAAAGGCCACATTGGAGAAGAAACACAAAAGCCCAGATGGACCCCCCCCGCCCCAAACAAACACCACCACCATTCTGTATACAAGTCTGACCCCCAAAATACATCTGTTGCACAATTAAATATAAACCTGTATGTCACACTGTACAATTGATCAAACTTCCAGTATAGGAACCAAACAAACCATAGCTAATTCTAGGCACAAGACACCCCCAAAGACTCGATACATCACAAATTATCCTGTCCGCATTCACTGGATATGAGCAATCGCGTGCTCTAATTGGCTAAACCACTACTAGGCCATCATCTCATATGCTGTGAGTAGAGAAAAACAAAATGGCGGAGCGTGTTGCTCTTACTGAGCTCAGGACCTGGTCAGTCCAATCACAGCAAACCTTTAGAACGTCACCTCAATGAAAGTTAATCAAATCGATAACGTGTTAGTTAGGTTAGGTTGTGATTGCTTTGCTGCAGTGTACATATGACAAAAACCATGTGATGAAACAGTTTCTTATTCAAGGTTTCTTCTTTATTTTTATAATTATACGGTAGGTCACTTTGTGTCTTAAAATAACGATGGATGTCGTTTCTCTTCACTTAGTTGTTCGGTTCTTGACATAACGCTAATAGTGTGTAAAGCGACAGCAAGGTAAACACTGGATACTTTCAAAGATCTAAAATATCAAACTAACACTTTCTTGTTTACTACGCAATTCCATTTATGTTCCAGATGTTATTCCATAGTTTTGATGTCTTCAGTATTGGTCTACAATTACAAATAAATAAAATACAGAAAAACCTATGAATGAGTAGAGTAGGGGTGTACAAACTTTCAACTGGTACTGTACATCCAAAAGTTACACAAGGTAGTTGGACAGAAAACGCTGCATGCCTTTATCATTTCCTAAACTGGCCTCCTGATGGCTCGGAGTTTTTTTTTCCTCCCGTTCGCGTTGATTTGTACGGAACCGATTTCATGCCGCCTTGAAAAGCGAGCGCAACTTTTTGGGACGAGAGGAAAAACAAAACGATCGCCACGATGTCCTCTTTCACAGCGAGCGACATGCAGAAATCGTGTCATGTGGAAATGCAGTGTATGTCAGTCATCGTTTTCCATTGTGTGAAGAGAACGAACCTTGGCGAAAAACAAAATCATAACATTTCACTGAGACAAGAAAAGCAACACGAAGGGATTACATCACACATAATTTAACGATGAAATCATGCCACACCACGCTGAAATGCAAATGCCATCGTCGCTTTTCTCCACACTCTCTCAGCTTATTAATTTCCTTTTTTTTTTAAAAAAAAGTACATGCTGAAATCATGCCACCAGGAAATGCAATCCCTGTCCAATCACAGCGCTAGAAAACAAGGGGGTGTGGTTAAGGAAAAACTGAAATGGCACTTATTCCCCCCCCCAAAAAAAAAAAAAAAAAAAAAAAAAAAAAAAAACCACAACATATTACACATCATACAGTGCGTTTACATGCACATAGAGAAAATCGAATTTCTGCCGTTGCTCGTCTGAAATCGAAGTTCTAAATGGCATGTAAACACCTTAGCTCGGCTGAAATTGAACCGAACTTGATTTCTCACAATCGAGCTACACGACCTAGATTATGCGATTTCTGCCGAGCTACTTAGTGCATGTAAACCCTATCGAGCTACGTATTCGATCTACTTACTTCAGCACTGCCCCTTCCGGAAGTGACGAGACCACAAGCGGGAAACACAACAGCCTCGGTCGGCATGACACTTCACCTTAGCCGCCCACTTTATTAGGAACACTTGTTTGTACATACAAACTACAAACACTTCTTAGAGTTTAGAGTTTATTTTTAAAAGGGACAGTGTACAAATTAAACATTATCCTTGTGGTAAGGACAGATGTCTGTACCAGGTTATAGCAGTACATGCTAATTTCCACCTGTAGTCCCTTTGTTTATACTCTTGAATAGCTCTTCTTCATGACGACAACCGGAAGTGTACCAACACGATGGGGCGTGTAGCGCCACCTGTGGCTCGGGTGCACAATGCACCTCACTCAATAGCTCGATTTCACAGTATGCATGTAGGATTGGATTTCTCTGGCACCCCTGCTGGGACCCTTAGCTCGATTTGGATGCGCATGTAAACGTACTGAGTATGAACAAAGTCTTCAAGCATCACACCTTGATGTTTCTGCCATATCACCCAGTTCCTGACCCTCTGCCTTCCCATTAAGTGGTACAGTAGTGGCACGGATTTCTCCCTCAGAATAGATCGAAATAAAATCATTACGTGTGTATTTTAAAAACAAAAATACAACACCCAAGATTACCATTTCCTGAAACAGTCCTAACTGACCACAACACACATTTGCTCTTTCACCGTCTAGAACATTCTTCAAACCAGATAACGTGTTCTTGTTGGATACAAGAAGCTGGTGAGAACAAAAACAAGGACCATTTGAATAAAAAAAAAATAATCCCATAGCAACCAAACACGTTTAAAGGACACTGGAAATGTCATTTGGTAACGAAATAATGAGCTGGAACAAAAGAACCTGGACTGAAAAGGCAAATAAAATGGTCCTTTTGATCCACGTTTACTATGGACAATTCCTGAGGGGGAACCCAAAAAAAAAAAGTTTTCCAGAGAGCTGAGCTGCTCAAGGTGGAGTCTGCCAAGCACAGAACACACACACACACACACACACACACAATCCCTCGAGTAAACATCCGCAATTGTCCGCTTTTATAATATGAATGGTAGGACTGATAGGACACACCCCTTCAGCTATGGACCTACAAAGCTCCAAAGAAGGTCCAGGATGCATATTAATACAGAGAAGAAAAGAAGGACTGGACCCTGGAGCAGCGAGCCAGCACACTGACGGGAGGGGGGAGGGTTCTTGCCACACAGACGGATCACATGATCACGGAGCAGGACAGCTCCTTCACACTTGAGCATTTCTTTGTAATCAGATCAGAAGTTCAGAATTTCAAGAACTCAGTGAAATGTTTGAAGGGTATTTATTTCCACGATTGTTGCATTTAAAAAAAAAAAAAAAAATCCACTTGGGGAACAGAATACGTTTCTTTCAAATTCGTTTCCTGATTTGCCTTGACTTGCTTCCAACACCTTGTTCCAAACTTCTTGAGCTTAACAGCTCCGTAACTTAATCCATCCCACCTCTCTGCTGACTCGGACTCTTAAAGTGACTCCAACATTACGTTTAAAGTGCTGATGACACGTTTTTGACATCTTTGGCGATGTTTTATAACATAAAAAGTAATTCCCGATGATCCATATATTAATTCACGAAGGCGCCTATTTTACAAGTTATGATAAAAAACGCGGCTATTTGGGTAAATTTGACGGGACTGCAGCACCCAGGAGACGAAAGAGGAGGAGCTATATGACATCAGCGAAAGAATCTTCCTCCTAACTTACCAGTTTGTTGTTGATGCGACAGGTGTTCAGTTTATCATTATTAGTATTATACATTTTATATATAAAATAATGTGTTATTATGCCTTCGCGTCGTGTTGCCGGCTTTGGCTCCAAAACCCACAAGGATGGGGCAAGTTTATTCAAGTTTCCCAGAGATCCCGAGCTGCATGTGAAGTGGGTGAAGCAAGTCAGGCGCACTCGTGACAAGTGGGAGCCCTCACCAACATCCGTCCTGTGCTCTGAACACTTCGATTTGGATTGTTTTGACACCCTTCCCAGCTTAAAAGAATCTCTTGGGTGTTCAGTTCAGCACAAACGTGTGTTGCTACCATCAGCAGTGCCTACAGTATTCCGGAGGGGGTCTACTAGTAGCTATGCCGGATCCAGCAGTCGCCTGGGACAAGCCGACTCCTCCAAAGACAGTCCTCCTGTCAGAACATGTGTTGAGAAACGACATAAGATAAAGGTACGTAGAGCTATAGAGTGCTCCGACATGATGCTAAAAATAGTAACCATGCGGTCTGCGTGGCCATCTTGGAAGTGACTCGCTCCAGAGCGCTCATAGAGTACACATTCATGATAATCATAAATGTAATCATAAAGTCGGCGTGATATCAGTCATGTATTTGCTTGTGAAAGCTTGCGGCTTTCATGTAACTGCCGCCTAGCAACGAGAGGCAAAGGGTAAAGAGGGTAGGCTATCATAGATTCTATTCGGAAGAGAGCAATACATGATTGCTTAAAAATTAGGTATTTTAACAATTTGCATCTGTTTTGTGATTATCGTGACACTTGTGTGTTCTATAGAACTGTATGTCTTATCAGCACATCGAGGATCTTCCACCGGAGGCTTTAGCAAGTACTCGTAGCAACACTACACTTTACCCTTTGCCATGCGTTGTTAGGGAACGGTAGCAAGTACCCCGATGACTGACTTCAAGAATATGTAGAAAAAATTTAGAAATTATACTTTCCAAAAGTCATTTGAGCTTAGTGTATTGCATTTCCACTTATATTGTAGGTTCTTGCTGATGTTTTTGCGGAGTATGACGCAGCTGCTGAATCAGAAGCTGCAGAGTTTGTATGTACTAGTTGTGAACATGCACATTATTATCTCATCTCATCTCATTATCTCTAGCCGCTTTATCCTTCTACAGGGTCGCAGGCAAGCTGGAGCCTATCCCAACTGACTACGGGCGAGAGGCGGGGTACACCCTGGACAAGTCGCCAGGTCATCACAGGGCTGACACATAGACACAGACAACCATTCACACTCCCATTCACACCTACGGTCAATTTAGAGTCACCAGTTAACCTAACCTGCATGTCTTTGGACTGTGGGGGAAACCGGAGCACCCGGAGGAAACCCACGCGGACACGGGGAGAACATGCAAACTCCACACAGAAAGGCCCTCGCCGGCCCCGGGGCTCGAACCCAGGACCTTCTTGCTGTGAGGCGACAGCGCTAACCACTACACCACCGTGCCGCCCCCCCCACATTATTATCAATCTCATTTATTTAAAATCAGATAAAATCATGCCATCATGATCACTGCTTAAAGTACCAGTATTTGGTTGTTCTTTTGTTCAGAGGAAGAGCTAGCACTAGAGAGTTCACCGGCGTTTTCATGCGCCATTTCCATTGAGTAGAACCAGAGTAGAACCATAGGATGTCTATGAGTAGAACAGCCAGTGAACCGCAGCGTGTTCTTCCACTGACGTCACAGCATGGCCGCGAGCCACGGACCCAGTTTTCGTGCGCTGTGCAATTAAAAGTTGGATATTCACGTAACAACAGCTTCTTTTCACGTAATTATGACAGAAATCTAACGTTTGCCATGTTGTATAGTTTATTTAAGAAATTGCATAGAGTCATGTTTGTGTCATCAGACCTTTAATATCCAACACAACAGGTACACAAGGAAAAAAAAAACAATTAAAAAAATCGTTTAAACAAAGTACCGGTAGGCGTATCAGACGCTCGCTGGCCGTGCTGTGAAAGTTGCCCATGCAGACGCTCATCTAAGTTTCCAAATCTGTCACTGCTTAACTCTTGAATATTTTCTATCATTAAAAAAAAAAAAACATATAATCTCTGCCTTCCGAATAAATGTATCTGGTTAAGATCTGTTCAGGCCATCCTTAACCTGTCCATCGGGTGAGCAAAAAATTATATAAGAAATCGCAATGCTGTGTTTGCTTTTTCTTTCAGTACTTTTTTATTACAAAAGCAGACACATTTAATAAAATATGACCGTTTAATCAACTGAAACTTGTACAAAAACTTTAATATTATTATAAAACCTACCATGCAGGAACAGGCATCACCACAGATGGTCCTCGGCATTTCACTGCCTCTTTGATTATGTCCTGGCGGCCGTCTAAATACTACAAGCAGTTTGTAATGTTCATTGCTACATTTGTTCCTTCAGTTTGGCCAGTATGTCTAGACAGACAAGGTCCTTCTCTCTGGATGCCCTTTATAATTTTGTTGTGCAATTCGTTCTTTTTATTTGCTACACACACAGTTTTTAATTCTGCCCAGCCAACCTGCATTAGTTCCGTAAATGCATTTTTTGTTCAGTTCCGTTCTCATTTTGAATAGATCCATTAGGTTCTCCTACAGATCTGTCAGGGTCATAAACAAAGTAGGTAATGAATTTTGCATAACAAAACTCAAAAGCTGTTTGTAACGTCTCAGATGGATCAAGATCAAACGAGTTTTCCAGTAACGGTTTGTGATGGTCCGACACACGGACTTTTTGTAGTTCTAAATCGAGCGTTGGGCCTAGTCCGGATGAAATTACACTATTAAAATGATCACTGAATGATTTGTTTTTCTGAATCTTTACTATTTTGTTGTTCGCTAGAATACCATTTTGCGATTTCACACTTAAGCAAAATTTGAAAACTCAGGATCTCCTTCCTTCATGATGGCTGTCATTTTTTTTGTGCCGCACGGCGCATTCGCAGAGCTGATTCGATTCTATATTCTGCGCGGAATGCGTAAATGTCAAGTTCGATTTTAGATTTACAAACCCGAAAAAAATGTCGAAAAACCGGCGTTAAAAAAAAAAAAAAATTTAAACCGCACAAACGGCACTCACCCGGCCGGGGGACCGGAAACAGAACATTTTTTAATAATGGCCTCAGTACTTTGGGAGTAACGGCAGGTTGAAGTCGGTACAACAGAGTAAAAACTCTGCTCGCGTGACGTCAGGAAACTGCCGGTGCTTTTCTTTCTGAGTCACGGGAAAGCAGTCAGGCTCGCTCTCTCTCTCCTGATCGGTTTCCCACTGGATTACTCGTGAAGATCAATCAGATAACTTTTATAGTGATGCTCTCTCACTCTCACTGTTTTTGATGAAGGATTCAGCAAAATTTTCCATCTGCTAGTTTTGATGTTATGATTCACGGGAGAATTTGAAGTGAGTTTTCACAGCTTTACCTACTTATTTTTTCCCATATCAAACTAATTCATGTAAATAAATAACTATTTTAGAATATAACTGGAGTCATTCTGATGAAAAATATCGAGATCTTCGTGGTCGGAATGAGATTTTTAAAAAATGGAAGTCAGAAATGCGAGTGTCGATTTCAGTTCAGTTAATGTGAATTGTTTACTGGATGTGGATCAGACAGTTTTTTTCGAGGTTCGCACTGAAAGCTGTGAATATTAATCAAAATAATTTATATTCTTTCATATAAAACACTAGTAGGCCCTACTTTTGAGAAATGCAAAGGTCTACAGAGCACAAACAAACAATCTTATTACTTTATCGAGTGTACTGATTTAACCATTTTACCTAATTAGTATACTTAATACTAATTTGCATAATTTGTTTTTACTAATTTTCAAACTTCAGATTCAATACATAGCCATCTATGTGCTGCCAATTTCCATGTAAATATCTTGGGGGGGGAAAAAAGTTTAAGAAAAAACATTTGCTCTAATTGGTTAGTGAGGCCCATTTTGGACCATGTGATCCTCGTACAGAATATTACGGCAGTTTTCGAAAAATTAAGCCGTTTCTCCCAATCTTTGATTTGTAATATCTCAAGAACGGATAAACATTTTAATTCTGTAAAAAGTGTTGTTCTGAATTCAATGAGAGCAGTTTCAAACCATTTGGACCGAATTAGATTTTTCAGCCGATATGCCTAAATAAAAGCTTCGTCGTCGTCGTCATCACACAGGATTAAAGAACCACGTACGTCAGCTATATAAAGCAGCTGAACAACAGGAGAATCCAGAAGCACCTGTTCTGTTAAAGGTATGATTGACAGCCTATCCATTACGCTTAACGTCACACATAAGAGGCTTTCTGCTTTGGTAAAATAATGAAAACTGTCTCCTAATCTAAAGCTACACACGTTAGTGAATAGATAAATCAATCACTTAGGTCTCCTTTAAAACAAACTGCCCACATCGATAAAGAAATAATTCTCATTGACGCAGTGATGAGCTTACAGGGACTCGCATGAAATGAATTCTGTACACATGAGGCATAAAACCTGAATTTTCTACTGTGTATGGATACGAGTGTCAGAACAAAAGCAACCGTTTGGCTTGAGGAACCACTGTACGTGATGAACAAAATTGCTGTAGTTGCTCCAAAAGTTACGCGAGTAATTCTAGTAGGAACAGCAAATTGATGGAAAAAAAAAAAATGCATGCATGGACACAAATACTAGTATAAAAGTCAAACATTCCTATTTGCGTTAATGAAAAAAATTCCATCATCAGATATCACAGGGTCTCCATGTACTTCGCTGTGCCCTTGCGGCTCAGCTGTGTACGACTCTACCGGGGCAAGAACGAGGTGAGGGACGCAAGCAAAAGATATGCATTTTAAAGCTTAGCAATGGGTTTCAATATCAGCTGATACTCAAGGCTTCAGTATCAGTAACCGAGGGGAAAAAAAAAAAAAAAAAAAAAAAAGTGGTACCGTGCCATCTCTCATATTATTATACACATACAGTCCTGTGCAAAAGTCTTCAACATCCTGTTTTTTTTTCCATACAAACTTTCTTATAGATTTCTATTTTATGAGTCACAACATTACAAAAACATTGTAGAGTTCCAAACGTTCATTCATTTTCTCATCTCATTATCTCTAGCCGCTTTATCCTGTTCTACAGAGTCGCAGGCGAGCTGGAGCCTATCCCAGCTGACTACGGGCGAAAGGCGGGGTACACCCTGGACAAGTCGCCAGGTCATCACAGGGCTGACACATAGACACAGACAACCATTCACACTCACATTCACACCTACGCTCAATTTAGAGTCACCAGTTAACCTAACCTGCATGTCTTTGGACTGTGGGGGAAACCGGAGCACCCGGAGGAAACCCACGCGGACACGGGGAGAACATGCAAACTCCGCACAGAAAGGCCCTCGCCGGCCACGGGGCTCGAACCCAGGACCTTCTTGCTGTGAGGCGACAGCGCTAACCACTACACCACCGTGCCACCCCGTTCATTCATTTTCCAGCACAAAATTAAACGTTACAAAAAAAAGTTTGTATCTGAGCAGCGTATTCCATAAGAGAGCACGTTTCAGATTGAAAAAGAAAACATGATGAAGGCTACCGGGTTTTGGTGCAAAATGAAGAACAGTCAAAGTGTCCAGAAGAACTGTGGCTGGTTCTGTAAGATGCTCAGTAAAACCTACAGCTCGTTTCCTTATAAAACTGCACTCACTGGACCGAAGACTACTAATTTTTTTTTTTTTTTAAAGCAAAAGGTCGTCTCACACCAAATACTGACTTTGTTTCATTTATTATGGCTTACTGTTTATAGTATTTTAATGTTAAAACATTTAATTATGGGCGGCACGGTGGTGTAGTGGTTAGCGCTGTCGCCTCACAGCAAGAAGGTCCTGGGTTCGAGCCCCGTGGCCGGCGAGGGCCTTTCTGTGTGGAGTTTGCATGTTCTCCCCGTGTCCGCGTGGGTTTCCTCCGGGTGCTCCGGTTTCCCCCACAGTCCAAAGACATGCAGGTTAGGTTAACTGGTGACTCTAAATTGACCGTAGGTGTGAATGTGAGTGTGAATGGTTGTCTGTGTCTATGTGTCAGCCCTGCGATGACCTGGCGACTTGTCCAGGGTGTACCCCGCCTTTCGCCCGTAGTCAGCTGGGATAGGCTCCAGCTTGCCTGCGACCCTGTAGAACAGGATAAACCAGCTAGAGATAATGAGATGAGAGATGAGAATGAGCATTTCTTTACACATGCCTAAGACTTTTGCACAGGACTGTGTGTTTGTATGTGTTTAAACATAATTTAAGACATCACTGGACCACTGAAATCTTTTTAAAAGGCACACAAGTGCCAAACATACAAAGAAAAGTATCTTTAATTTCATACCCTTCATTTCCACAGTGACTTAGTGAATGATCTTGTTATAATGTTTCAGAACACTTCACTATGCTTCAGGATGTTTCACAGGGCTTCCTGAAGGACATGCGGTTGCTTTTGCGTACTTGTGTCAAATAAAGTATGTACCATGACTAATAAAACAAATTGTGCTTACTGAAAACCAAACATCCTCCTACAAGACAAACTGTGCTCAAAGTGAGTGCTCCTTCGGGCAAGTGACAAGACTACAGAGAAGCAGTCGCATGCGAGAGCACTTCAGTTCTCCGAGACACTTCGCCGTTACACGACCGCAAGCGTCCATGTTTCGTTTGCGAGTACAGGTACAACTCACAGAACATGGTACTGCTGTGTGCGTTTTGTATTAAAGGTACCGGTTAAACAAAACTCCACCCAGTGTAAACAGAGCTGTGTAAAAGGTTTCATTACTGATTAATACCAAGTCAGTTACTTGAGTATTCGAAGTGGTGAAAAACAGTGCTCGTATGCAGTCTGAAAATCATATTACTGCATCCCACATAATAAATAAATAAAAATGTAAGAAAATGAGACGCAATAAATGTCGTATCCAGGTCAAAGTCTGGCTTGAAAGTGAGAAAATGCCGACAGAGTCGCTAATCATTCACAGAAAACCCAGAAAAATACTCACCTTTTCATCTGAACACTTTTTCACAAGTGCATCCCGCGCCTGCAGTTTGCCCTCCAGCATGCTGAAGTCACCGTCCTTCTGGTCGATCTGACGCCGGTGTGTGTCCACCTGCAGGATGGAGCGTAGCGATTTGAAAAAACAAACAAACTATAACATCAAATCAAACTGCACTGCATCATAACAATAATTCTTCAAAGAGGATGATGTACTTCACAAGTCAACGGAAACACACGGAGGTCAGAGGAGAAAACATCCAGACACCATATTACCATGGCCGTTTTCGTTTCTGGTTGAGAGTACGCCATGTGCGTTTTGGCTGCCACTTCTCACCCGAGCTTTTCATGTTTCTTCCCTTTTTTCTTTTTTTGCATTTGTGTAGTTTGACGTTTGAGTATCTTGTTCGCCGGTTGTGGTGTAGCTCCAGACCCAGGTTCGGCGTCAGTTTCCTTCAGGCCTTGGTACGCCGTTGGGTGATGCCTGTGCTCCTCACCATGGACTGAAGTGAGCTCATTGCCGTTTTTAACATCGGGGCTGTCCAGCGTTCTGTGCGGCGGTGCTTTTGTGCTTGGCGCGGTGTTCCGACTGATGTTGCCTGATGGCATCGCGTTGGATGTGCAGGTGGTTTGGGACATACCGGCGCTGTGTGGTAGTGCTTCTGTGCTCGCTTTTTGGATCCATGAGGCGGTGTTCCCCGGTGGCGTCGCAGCAGCTGTGCGGGATTTATCTTCATGCGCCTGGTGGGATTGTGGTAGCTACACCATTGGAATTACATCCTGACCCTCTTTTGGCGGACTCCCCCCCCCCCAACTGTAAAGCGACCTTGGGTGTGAGAAAGGCACGATATATAAATTATTATTATTATTATTAAGCTGACAGGAAGTGTATGGTCACTCAAATAATCACTCTTTACAACCGCGGTGAGCAGAAAAACATCTCTGAGCATGTCGAACCTTGAGGCAGATGAGCTACAGACAGCAGAGGACCACATCGGGTTGCGCTCCCGTCAACCGAGATGCTCCAGCGGGCACAGGCTCACGCAAACTGGGCAGGTTGATTGAGATGTTTTTCAGAAGTCAGCAGAAATTCTGATGTGAATTCACTGAAGCTGATGTTTGCATTATTTTACATACTTATGCTGCCGTGACATAACAAGCATGAAATGTCAGCTAATAACTACCGTACACAGTGCAAGTAATTTTCCGCTGCGTTTTACTTTTACTTCATGCCAACTAACTTGAATTACTTAAATATTATTTAATTCACTTACAGAAAATTCACTTACATTTGTATGCTGTATTTGATAAAATATTATTATTATTATTATTATTATTATTATAACAACAACAACAACAACCTGGATATGTTTTTATATACAGATGGCACCAATTTGATATTTGCTATCGATAACGGACCTAAATAAATAAATAAATAAATAGAAACATGCCGGATATCAGATCATGGAACAAACGGCCAAGATTAGATCTGGCTTTGAATAAGACATTTATTTTTAGATTTTGGAAATGTTTACATATATATTAAAAAAAAAAAAAAAAAAAAAAAAAAAAAAAAGAGACTTGACAGTTTTTCCGCCCTTTTATACACACTGCCTGGCCAAAAAAAAAAAAAGTCACATTTCTTTGCACCGCCTTTATCTTTTATTATGGCACACATTCACTGTGACAATTTTGATAACCTTATGCAACTTCATAACATTTATTTCCTTTCAGAGTCGCGTTAATTTTTCACCAAGATCTTGTATTGATGAAGGGAGAAAACGCCGAACCACTCTCTTCTCCAGCATCCCAAAGACTTTCAGTGGGCTGAAGGTCAGGGACTCTGTGGTGGTCAAGTCATGTGTGAAAATGATTCCTGACCCATGCTTTCACAATCCGAGCCCTATTTTTATTCCCGTGCCATCAGGAAAGAAGAAAATAACTTGGTCATTCAGGTCATCGGGGGTCGTCATTTTATTGCCCCATAACGTTATTGAGTCTCGACCTGACCAACTGAATCAACCCCAGATCGTCACACTGTCTCCAGAGGCTTGTACAGTGGACACTTTACATGATGGTGCATCGCTTCATGAGCTTCCCTTCTTACCCTGACACGCCCATCACTCGGGAATAGGATCAATCTGGACTCATCAGGTCACATGACCTTTTTTCATTGCTCCAAAGTCCAATCTTTATGCTCCCTCGCAAACTGAAGCCTTTTCTTCTGTTTAGACTCATTAACAAGTGGTTTTCTTATGGACACACAGCGGTTTAGTCCCAATTATGAAAGATCTTGTCACACTGAGTGTTGAAACGCTCTTAATTTCACTATTAAACATAGCCGTGAGTTCTACTGTTGATTTTTTTTTTTTACGATTCGATTTCACCGAGCATTTAAGCGATCTCTTATCATGGTCAGTCAGGACCTTTTTCCACAAGGTCAACAGTTCTCCACTATCCTTCCAGGTTTTAATGATGCGTTGGTCAGTTCTTAACCCAATTCCAGTTGTTTCCATAATTCTCCTTAGTTGTTTTCTTTGCTTAATCCAGGCCAATAATTTGACATTTCTGAAACACAGTAACCTCTTTTCCACAACCATGGGATCCATCTTCTGACATGGTTATTCAAGACATGAGAAGCTACTCACTGCATCAGTTAGGGTTAAAAGAAATGTTGATACCTGAAACAATCACTGCAGTAATTATCCAGTCAAAGGCTCTCAAGTATTTATAATCCTCAAATCCAAATGGTGACTGTTTTGGCCAGGCAGTGGGCATCATCATCATCATCATCCTGACACTAAGTGATTTTTGTATGAAAAAAAGACTTTAAACCTTTGAAATCTTAGTAGTTTAAAAGATAAATGATATTGGTTGAGGCTCAAGGCTCCAGCAACAGAGAAGAAAAAGTTGTACTGTACCACCTCCAGTTTTATAATATTTTATGAATATCACTCTTGGAGAAAAAAAAGCTGCATCTTTATACATTTAACCAGAATTTAAAGCACATCACTGGGCCACTAAAAGAGCCTTCCCTCTCAAAACATACCAGGAAAAGTACCTTTAGTTTCGTACCCTTCATTCTGACTGTAAACAAGTCCATACAGAGTAAGCAGGCACTTGGTGGACATCATGCTATAAAAGCTTCAAAAGGCGTCATAAGGCTTCACAAGGCTCAGTAATGCTTCAGAAGCCTTCTTAGAGCTTCATGCAGCTTCATAGGTTTCATACAATTCATGAAACGCTGATGCTTCAAAAGACTGAAAGCGTCATACAATACTTCTAAGCTTTAAAGGGATTCATAACCCTTCATAAAAACTTCATGCTTCATAAGGCTTCATTTAATGCTTCATAAAACTACATAAGGCTCTGGGACACTTCATAAAACACTTCAAAGCTGTATAGGGATTCGTAAACCTTCATAAAACTTCTTTATGCTTCATAAAGCTACATAAGGCTTTATGACGCTTCACAAGACACCTCAAAGCTTTATAGGGATTCATAAACTTTCCGAAAAAAACAACCTTATGCTTCATAAAGCTACATAAGGCTTTATATAACACTTCAAAGCTTTATAGGGATTTATGAACTTTCCTAAGACTTCTTTATGCTTCATACAACACCTCAAAGCTTTATAGGGATTCATAAACTTTCCTAAAACAACTTTATGCTTCATAAAGCTACATAAGGTTCCATGACGCTTCATTAGGCTTTAGATAACACTTTGAAGCTGTATAGGGATTCGTAAACCTTCATAAAACTTCATGCTTCATAAAGCTACATAAAGCTTTATGACGCTTCATAACACACCTCAAAGCTTTATAGGGATTCATAAACTTTCCGAAAAAAACAACAACCTTATGCTTCATAAAGCTACATAAGGCTTTATATAACACTTCAAAGCTTTATAGGGATTCATAAACTTTCCTAAAACAACTTTATGCTTCATAAAGCTACATAAGGTTCCATGACGCTTCTTTAGGCTTTAGATAACACTTCAAAGCTATATAGGGATTCATACACCTTCATAAAACTTCATGCTTCATAAAGCTTCATCAGGCTTTATGACGCTTCACAAAACACCTCAAAGCTTTATAGGGATTCATAAACTTTCCTAAAACAACTTTATGCTTCATAAAGCTACATAAGGTTCCATGACACTTCATTAGGCTTTAGATTACACTTCAAAGCTATATAGGGATTCATACACCTTCATGCTTCATAAAGCTATATAAGGTTCCATGACGCTTCTTTAGGCTTTAGATAACACTTCAAAGCTATATAGGGATTCGTAAACCTTCATAAAATTTCATGCTTCATAAAACTACATAAAGCTTTATGACGCTTCATAAAACACCTCAAAGCTTTATAGGGATTCATAAACTTTCTGAAAAAAACAACAACCTTATGCTTCATAAAGCTACATATAAGGCTCCATGACACTTCATAAGGCTTTAGATAACACTTCAAAGCTGTATAGGGATTCATACACTTTCCCAAAACTACTTTATGCTTCATAAAGCTCCATAAGGCTCCATGACGCTCCATAAGGCTTTAGATAACACTTCAAAGCTGTATGGGGATTTATAAACTCTCCTAAAACTGTATGCTCCATAAGGCTCTAGGACGCTTCATAAGGCTCTAGGACGCTTCATAAGGCTCTAGGACGCTTCATAAGGCTCTAGGACGCTTCATAAGGCTCTAGGACGCTTCATAAGGCTCTAGGACGCTTCATAAGGCTCTGACCTGCAGCATGAGCTCGGAGTTGCGCTTCTCCAGGCGGCTGCGCGCGGCGTCCGTACGCTTCACCTGCGCGTGCACTTCGGCCAGCTCGTCCAGCGCGCGCCCGTGCTGCCGCGACACGCTCCAGTAGTTGTAGCTGAGCAGAACCAGCACCACCATCATACCGACCAGGACGAAGGACGGGAGCCGACCTCCACGACGATTCGCTCCGAACCCGAGCATGTTCCGGAGAACCGAACCACCCCCCACTCAAAAAAAAAGTAGAAATAAATAAAGCGCGCGCGAGACTGGACGGTTTTACAGTCGCTGATTAACTCATTTATCTAAAAATAAATGGCGCATATTTTACTAAAACCACAGATGCGGTTCCTGTCTCATTCAAACCCTTCAGGTCGATGTGAACACACACACGAAGTGCATGAGCTCCACTCCACTCTTCCCTTCCCTTCCGCACAGTTGGCGTTTCTTCCCCCTGCACCTTTTCTCTTATTTCATTTCCTTGTTTGCCTGAACAGCAACGCGTGGATCAGAAACCCTGCCGATGTGGCGTGGCGTGGCGTGCCCTTTCTCTCTCTCACACACACACGCATGCATTCAAGTACATCATCAAACCCACATTTTCTGCATGTAAAGTTTTCATGCATCAGCCTAAATCTTCAGTCAGTTATAATGCTCTGCACAGATATTTGCTTGCGATTTAAATTGCATTTACAGAAAATCACACAAACCGTGCACTCATGTTACCTTAATGCAGTCCAATAAATAATAATTGTGTGTTTGATTTCTCCAATCAATGATTATTCCCAAAATGGCTAGCTCAGTCCTGTTCTGTGCCAACGGGGCACTTAGCATTAGCATTATCCTCAGTGTTAGACACTTAAAACGTGCTTAACACACAGAAAACACAAACCGTCCCAAATACATGCAATAAACAACAACAACAAATAAAACAGCTCGCGCGCGCTGCTGGGTCATTAGCGCTGCTAGCTAACGTCAAACCTGCAGCTAATTCCTTCCCAAGCTAACTGACGCGACTAGCTCAATAAAACAAAGCACTAACTCCACACACAGCCGCATGGAAATACCCCAGAATATTAATTACACCCTCTAGACGTGCTTTTATCGCGGTTTTGCTCCATTACAAACCGATTTTGCTTTGCCTGACAGCCTTAACCAAAACCGTCAGAAGCAGCGAAAAAGGTCGTCCCGGCCAAAATCCGACACAGACTGACAAGCCCGACGTCCAATCACAAAGCAGGAATCTAGAACCTGGAGGCTGATGATTGGATAGTTCTCAAGCTCTGGGCTGCATTATTGGGCGGACAATGACGGAGGCGGGATTTGTACGAGGATTTGGAATCATATTCTCTCAGCAAGTGATTCAAATAATTAAAAGTGCAGAATTGGACTTTACTTGCTGCTGGCGTGGTGCCATTGATAATGGACTTCTTTTAGACCTTTAGTGTGTATCTTTCACTTTAAAAAAAAGTTAAGGCACATACAGTGCCTTGCAAAAGTATCCCCCCCCCCCATTGGTGTTTGTTCTGCTTTGTTGCATTACAAACTGGAATTAAAATGGATTTTTGGAGGATTAGCATCATTTGATTTACACAACATGCCTACCACTTTAAAGGTGCAATTTGTTTTGGGGTTTTTTTTGTGACACAAGCTGAAAAAAAACAGAAATCTGGAGTGTGCATAAGTATTCACCCCCTTTCGTATGAAACCCCTAAATAAGACTACGTTCAGACTGCACCCTGAAACGACCTATATCCGATTTTTTTGCCCATATGCGACCTGTATCCGATTTGTTATTGACAATCTGAATGACACAGATCCGATTTTTTCACATGCGACCCAGGCCGCTTGGATATGTGGTCCTAATTCCGATGCATATCTCTATTTTCACATGTGACTGCAGTCTGACCGGACAGGTCGCATTCATGCAACCTACCAGGTCATCAACAAGAGACAAACGTCACTATTCTGCGTTGGCTAATCCCACCTCTTTGGTGGAAAACAACAACATTTGTACAGTTTTCAGAATTTAAATAGACTTTTATAGAATTGATCAAGCTAATGGTGGATTTGGTAGGGACCTGGATGTTAAATCATCCTGTATTACAAGATTATAAGATTGTTCTGGAAATTTCCAGTAATTTGACACCTTCGGTCTCATTAGCCTGCTGCCCACATTAATCAGATTATTGTGTGAGTTCCGCCGCCGCCACAAAAACCACATCGCCAGGTCTCGCCTCATCTCCATGCTTTACTTGCAAACTTGAAGAATGTGCTTTTTTTTGTTTACGTATTACGTAGATGTGCTTATTACGTGTCAATTTGCACATGCGGGACACTTTTGGGTCGTTTTCCGTTCATATTGGAGATCGCATACAAGTCTCATATAATTGGTAATGTGAACGGCCTAACAAAAAAATCAGATTTCACAACAAACCGGATATGGGTCGTTTCAGGTTGCAGTCTGAATGTAGTGTAAGAGCTGCTCCAACCAATTCACTTCATAAGTCACATAATTAGTTGATTAAGATCCACCTGTGTGCAATCAAAGTGTCACATGATCTGTCACATGATGTCTATATATACCGTAGATCAACCTGTTCTGGAAGGACCCTGACTCTGCAACACTACTAAGCAAGCAACATGAGAACCAAGGAGCCTCCAAACAGGTCAGAGACAAAGTTGTGGAGAAGTATAGATCAGGGTTGGGTTATAAAAATATCCCAAACGTTGAATATCCCACAGAGCTCCATTAAATCTATTATAGCGAAATGGAAAGAATATGGCACCACTACAAACCTGACAAGAGAAGGCCCTGCCCACCAAAACTCACAGACCGGGCAAGGAGGGCATTAATCAGAGCTGCAACAAAGACCCCAAAGATAACACTGAAGGAGCTGCAAAGATCCACAGCGGAGATGGGAGTATCTGTCCATAGGACCACTTTAACCCGTACACTGCACAGAGTGGGGCTTTATGGAAGAGTGGCCAGAAAAAAAGTCATTGCTTAAGAAAACACGTTTTGAGTTTGCCCAACAGCATGTGGCAGACTCCACAAACACATGGAAGAAGATTCTCTGGTCAAATGAGACTAAAATTGATCTTTGTAGAATAGAATGAATAGAATAGAATGCCTTTATTGTCACTATACATTGAGATAAAAAGCAACTCCAATAACAGTGCAAACAGCGTGGGGGGGGAGAGGGTGTAAGGGGGGTAAGGTAAGGTGCACAGTCCTGAGGTGTATGTGTCGTGTTTCACATTATGGAGTGAGGTATTGCACATTATAAAGTATTGCACAGAGAGAGTCACATTATAAAATAAAATATTACACATTATGAAGTATTGCAAGGTAAGGTAAGGTGCACAGTCCTGAGGTGTATGTGTTGCATTTCACATTATGGAGTGAGGTATTGCACATTAAAAAATATTGCACAGAGAGTCACCTTATAAAGTATTGCACATTATAAATTATTGCACGAAGAGAGTCACATTGTAAAATAAAATATTGCACATTATGAAGTATTGCACAGGGGGGTTAGACTATAAAGTCAGAGCATATCCGAGTTCAGGGAGGTTATGGCTTTTGGAAAGAATCTGTTTTTGAATCTATTTGTTTTTGTCTTGATGCACCTGTAGTGCCTCCCTGAGGGCAACAGGTCAAACAGATCAAAGCCAGGGTGGGAGCTGTCCTTGATAATATTCTTAGCTCTGCTAAGGCAGCGGGAGGTGTAAATGTCCATCAGGGAGGGGAGAGGGCAGCCAAATGATCTTCTGTGCTGCCTTAACTACCCTCTGGAGCCTCTCCCTGTCTACAGCAGTGCAGCTGCCGTACCATACTGTGATACAGTACGTCAGCAGGCTCTCGATGGATGAGCGGTAGAAGGTCAGCAGCAGGTTGGAGCTTACGTTGTACTTCCTGAGGACTCTCAGGAAGTGTAGCCGCTGCTGAGCCTTCTTAATGACTGCTGTAATGTTTGCTGATCAGGAGATGTCGGCAGAGATGAGGACGCCGAGAAACTGGAAGGTGTGGACCCTCTCCACGTACTCGTTGTTGATGTAAAGGGGGGCTAGGTCAGCGCTGTGCTTCCTGAAGTCAACAATGAGCTCTTTGGTTTTCTTGGTGTTCAGAGTGAGGTTATTCTCTGAACACCAGGCTGCCAACTTCAGGACCTCCTCTCTGTAGGCTGCCTCGTCTCCCTTTGAGATGGGTCCGACCACTGTGGTGTCGTCAGCAAACTTGACAATGAGGTTGTTGTTATTGTGGGTCGAACTACAGTCGTGGGTGTAGAGGCAGTACAGGAGGGGGCTCAGCACACAGCCCTGTGGAGAGCCGGTGCTCAACGTGTGGGTGGAGGAGAAGTGGGGTCCAAGTCTCACAGTCTGGGGCCGGTTGGTAAGAAAGTCCTTTATCCAGGCACATGTGAGAGGGGGGAGGCCGAGAGTGTCCAGTTTACTGATGAGGATGTCCGGGATTATTGTGTTGAAAGCTGAACTGTAATCCACAAAGAGTATGCGGCCGTAGCTCTGCTGCTGCTCCAGGTGGTTCAGCGCAGAGTGTAGAGCTACGGCGATGGCGTCCTCTGTGGATCTGTTCGAGCGATATGCGAACTGGTAGTGGTCGAAGTCTGGGAGGAGGTGGTCCTTGATGTGCTGAAGAACTAGTCTCTCGAAGCACTTCATGATTACTGGAGTGAGGGCCACAGGACGGTAATCATTCAGGCTGGTGATGGGAGACTTCTTCGGCACCGGGATTATTGTAGCTGATTTTAGGCAGGGCGGGATGACTGCCTGAGCCAGGGAGAGGTTAAAGATCCTGGTGAAGGTAGGGGCGAGCTGGTGGGCGCACGCTCTGAGCACCTTACCAGGTACTCCATCTGGGCCGGCAGCTTTCTTGGGGTTCACTGCCAGGAGCACCCGTCTGACATCGTGCTCCTGTACAGTGAATGGAATGGTGTAGGAACTGTGTGGTGGTGGGGGCAGGGCTGGAGCAGATGAGTGCTGCTGAGATGTTTCAAAGCAAGCAAAGAAGCAATTTAGCTCCTCTGCCAGCGGCGCACTCCAGTCTCCTGTTGACGCATCACAGACTCTGAAGTTCGTGATGTCTTGTATGCCCCGCCACACCTCCCGTGTGTTGTTGCTGGACAGGTGGGACTCTATACCCAGCCTATGGTCCGCCTTGGCTTTTTTAATTTCTCTTTTCAGATCAGCCCGAGCGGCTCTGTACAGAGCTCTGTCACCTGACCTGAAGGCAGTGTCGCGAGCCCTGAGGAGTGAGCGGACCTGGCTGGTCATCCAGGGTTTCTGGTTTGGGAAAACCCGGATGTTTTTATCCACCGTCACATTTCCGATGCAGAACTTGATATAGTCCAGTACCGTTCCTGTGAATGTCTCCAGCTCCTGGTGTTCAAATAAGTCCCAATCTGTCCATTTAAAGCAGTCCTGTAGTTTGGAGAGTGTGTTGTCAGGCCAGGTTGTGATAGTCCTTGTGGTGGGGCTGGCTCTGCGTCTGAGGGGGGTGTAGGCTGGGGAGAGCAGGAGGGAAAGATGGTCTGACTGGCCGAGGTGGGGGAGGGGTATGGCTCTGTACACGGGCTTGATGTTGGAGTAAACATGATCTAGAGTGTTCTCCCCTCTAGTAGAATACTTAACATGTTGGTAAAACTTCGGCAGTACAGTCTTCAAGTACAGTCTTTTGGTCGTCATGGGAAATGCCATATGTGGTGCAAACCCAGTACACTGAGAACACCATTCCTACAGTGAAACATGGTGGTGGCAGCATCATGCTGTGGAGATATTTTTCATCTGCAAGGACAGGAAAGCTGGTCAGGACTGAAGGAAAGATGGATGACATGAAATACAGGGCAATTCTGGAGGAAAACCTGTTTGAGTTGGTCAGAGGTTTGAGACTGGGACGAAGGTTCACGTTCCAGCAGGACAATGACCCTAAACATACTGCTAAAGCTACACTGGAGTGGTTAAAGGGAAACATTTAAATGTCTTGGAATGGCCTCATCAAAGCCCAAATCTAAACCCAATTGAGAATCTATGGCATAACTTGAAGATTGCTGTACACCAACGCAAACCATGTAACCTGAAGGAGTTGGAGCAGTTTTGCCTTGAGGAATGGGCAAAAATCCCAGTGGCTAGATGTGCTAAGCTAATAGAGACAGACCCCAAGAGACGTGCAGCTGTAATTGCAGCAAAAGGTGGCTCTACAAAGTATTGACTTGGGGGGGGTGAATACCAATGCACACTCTAAATTTCTGTTTTTTTTTTATCTTATTGTTGTTTGTGTCGCAGTAAAACAACAATTTGGACCTTTAAAGTGGTAGGCATGTTGTGGAACTCAAATGGTACTAATCTCCCCCCCCCCCCCCCCCCCCAAATCCATTTTAATTCCAGCTTGTAATGTGACAAAACAGGAAAAACACCAAGGGGGATGAATACTTTTGCAAGACGCTGTATCTGGACCTTAAGGAGCACTGATGTACCTGGTGTCTTTTTGATCATACTGATCATACTGCACCAGGATGTTTTTCATTTTATTATTGAATTTTAGTGACCTTATAAACTTGTTTGACTTACATCTTGAATCCGTAATGAAATAAAAACATATAAGACGATAAATTATATTACCCTGAACCTCATTATAAATGATACACTATACAGTAACAGTATATGGCTCATTTATTTTTACACTGTCAGAAATAGGGGTACAGTAGGGGTCCATTTTTGTCCCCCAAGGTACAATGTACTCCGTAGGGCTCATTATTGGTCCTTATGGTAACTATGTGTACCTTTTTAGGGACAATATATATAAATAAAACATCGAGTGAATGGAGGTGGACAGTGTGGAGGAATACAGGTACTAAACTGGACTGGACAAAAAAAAAACACAGATGTCCTATACAAAAAAGGTCAGAGCCGCCTGTGTTTCCTCAGGACACTCAGGTCTTTCACTGTCTGCAGAACCACTACGCTGTGGTGTGCTGGGGCAATGGGTTGAAGGCAGCTGATGCCAACTGACTCAACAAGCTCATCAGGAAAGCGGGGTCTGTCCTGGGAGTGGAACTGGAGTCGTTGGTGGAGGTGTCAGTGAGGAAACTTCTCAGTATTATGGACAATCCCTCCAACCCCCTGCATGATACAGTGGTGTCACATCAGAGCACCTTCAGTGGGAGATTGAGGCCACTGAGGAGCAACACAGAACGCCACAGGAGGTCTTTCCTACCAGTGGCCATCAAACTGTATAATTCCTCCCCCTTCCGTAAGATGGACAGCTGATCAATCAAGACAATAATACCAATATCATGTGCAATATTCTGAGTGGTCATGTGCAATAATGTTTTTCCCCAATACCATGTGCAATATTTACTTTCACCACATGAAATATTATTTTTCATTACATTCCACTATCGTGCAGTCTTTTTTCCTCTCAGTGTACTTTTTTCTTTCTATTGTGTACTTGAAGTTTTTTAGGTTAGTCTCTTGCATAACTTACTGTATTTCTCTTGTTACAATGCTAACCATCGAGGCACTGGTTTTTGCATATTCTATTTCCATTTTTATTTTTAGTTTCACCCCTTATGTAACTTACAGTATTTCTACTGTTATTCTATTATTGTTCTACTGGGCACTGGTTTTTTTAGGCATTTATTTCTTGTACAGTTCTTATTTTACATACTGTTTATTTTAAAATTGTGTTGTTGTATTCTAACTCATACTGTTGTTATGGAGCAAATTTTGGCACAATTTCCTTTGGGATCAGTAAAGTTTTATCTTATGTTATCTTAAAAAGGTGTGTGTGTGTGTGTGTGTGTGTGTGTATATATATATATATAAAAAATCTCCTTCTCACCCCCGGCGGGGGGGGGGGGGGGGGGGGGGGGGGGGTGTCCATGTCATCCTCAAGCTCGGGTCCTCTACCAGAGGCCTGGGAGTTTGAGGGTTCTGCGCAGTATCTTCGATGTTCCTAGGACTGCGCTCTTCTGGACTGAGGCTTCAGATGTTGTTCCTGGGATTTGCTGGAGCCACTCTCCCAGTTTGGGGGTTACTGCCCCAAGTGCCCCCACTACCACGGGGACCACGCAACCCTTGACCTTCCACATCCGTTCCAGCTGCTCTTTCAACCCTTGATACTTCTCAAGTTTCTCATGTTCCTTCTTCCTGATGTTGGCGTCAGCTGGGATTGCCACATCTATCACCACCACCCTCTTCTGCTCTTTGTCCACCACCACTATGTCCGGTTGGTTAGCCAGGATCTGTTTGTCAGTCTGGAAGCTGAAGTCCCACAGAATCTTGGCCCTGTTGTTCTCAGCCACCTTCTGTGGTATGGCCCATTGGGACTTGGGTATTTCTATTCCATACTGGTTGCAGATGTTCCTGTATACTATCCCAGCCACTTGGTTGTGCCTCTCCATGTACGCTGATCCAGCTAGCATCTTACACCCTGCTACTATGTGCTGGACTGTTTCAGGGGCTTCTTTGCACAGTCTGCATCTTGGGTCTGATCTACTCTGGTAGATCCTGGCCTCTATGGCTCTTGTGCTTATGGCCTGTTCTTGTGCTGCCACGATTAGTGCCTCTGTGCTGTCTGTCAGTCCTGCATTATCCAGCCACTGGTAGGATTTCTTGATATCAGCCACTTCCTCTATCTGACGGTGGTACATGCCATGTAGGGGTTTGTCTCTCCAGGTTGTCTGTTCCTCCTCCTCCTCTGCACTCTCATCAGGGTTCTGCTGCCTGAGA
Source organism: Neoarius graeffei (assembly GCF_027579695.1). Classification (NCBI taxonomy): domain Eukaryota; kingdom Metazoa; phylum Chordata; class Actinopteri; order Siluriformes; family Ariidae; genus Neoarius; species Neoarius graeffei. The sequence goes on along the minus strand of NC_083595.1, from coordinate 50,622,602 downwards.
CATTCACTTAGCAGTTCATCCTTTGGGGCCATCTTTCTGATGTATTCTCGGATTTTCGATGTTTCATCCTGGACCGTGGTCTTGACGCTCACTAGCCCTCGGCCTCCCTCTTTCCGCTTAGTGTATAGTCTCAGGGTGCTGGAGTTGGGGTGGAACCCTCCATGCATGGTGAGGAGCTTTCTAGTCTTGATATCTGTGGCTTCTATCTCCTCCTTTGGCCAGTTTATGATACCAGCGGGGTATCTGATGACTGGTAGTGCGTACATGTTGATGGCTCGGACCTTGTTTTTACCATTCAGCTGACTTTTCAGGACCTGCCTTACTCTCTGGAGGTATTTGGCTGTGGTTGACTTCCTTGTGGCCTCTTCATGGTTTCCATTAGCCTGTGGGATGCCAAGGTACTTGTAGCTGTCTTGGATATCACCTATGTTGCCCTCTGGTAGGTCAATCCCTTCAGTCCGGATCATCTTGCCTCTCTTTGAGACCATCCGGCCACACTTGTCCAATCCGAATGACATCCCTATGTCATCGCTGTAGATCCGGGTGGTGTGGATCAGCGAGTCTATTTCTCGCTCATTCCTGGCATACAGCTTGATGTCATCCATGTAGAGCAGGTGGCTGATTGTTGCCCCACTACGGAATCGGTACCCGTAGCCGCTCTTCGTGATGATCTGACTGAGGGGGTTCAGGCCTATGCAGAACAGCAGTGGTGATAGCGCATCTCCTTGGTATATGCCGCACTTGATGTTGACTTGGGCAATGGGTTTTGAGTTGGCCTCTAGGGTTGTCTTCCACATTTCCATTGAGTTCTGTATGAAGGTCCTTAGGTTCCTGTTGATCTTATACAGTTCCAGACATTCCAGTATCCATGTGTGTGGCATTGAGTCGTAGGCTTTCTTGTAGTCAATCCAGGCAGTGCACAGGTTGGTCTGTCTCTTCTTACAGTCTCGGGCGACTGTTCTATTGGCCAGTAGCTGGTGCTTGGCTCCTCTGGTGTTACTGCCAATTCCTTTCTGTGCCTCGCTCATGTATTGAGCCACATGCTTACTCATTTTTGCCGCAATGATGCCTGACAGGGCCTTCCATGTTGTGCAGAGACAGGTAATTGGCCGGTAGTTGGATGGGATGGGTCCCTTCTGGGGGTCCTTCATGATTAGGACTGTCCTGCCTTGGGTTAGCCATTCTGGGTGGGTTCCATCCCTCAGCAGCTGGTTCATCTGTGCTGCTAGGCGTTCATGGAGTGCAGTTAGCTTCTTCAGCCAGTATGTATGGATCATATCGGGGCCTGGTGCTGTCCAGCTCTTCATCTTTGACACTCTTTCTTGGACGTCTGCCATTGAGATGGTTACTGGTTCTTGTTCTGGGAGGTTGCTGTGGTCAGCTCTTAGGTCCACTAACCATTGGGCATCGGTGTTGTGTGATGCCTTTCTTTCCCATATGTCTTTCCAGTATTTTTCCACCTCAGCTCTTGGTGGGTCTGACCGGTTGTTGTTCCCCTGCCATTGAGAGTACACCTTGGCTGGTTCAGTGGAGAACAGCTTGTTTATTCTCCTGGCCTCTCCTTCCTTGGTGTATCTCCTCAACCGGGTGGCCAGAGCTGTTAGTCGCTGTTTGGCAGTTTCGAGTGCCTCTGGTATGGAGAGTGAGTTGTACTTCCTGGGCGCCCCTTTATTCACCATGTTCCCTTTCTGTAGTTCAGCTAGCTGGCTAACTTCTCTCCTTGCTGCCTTTATCTTGGCCTCTAATCGTCTCTTCCATGGTGGATACTGTTTGTTATGTCCCGAGCCCACCTTGTGTCCAAGCATCTCCATGATTACTGTTGCTGTACTGTGTATCAGCTTGTTGGTCTCAGTGATGGTTCTTGTGGAGATTGTCTTCAGAGCAGCATTCACAAGGTACTTGGCAACTCAGCTTCGGTATTTGTCGGGGGCTCCAGGTTTCCAGTTGGGTCCTTCTCAGGTCAGCAGCTCTTGTGTTGAGGCTGTTAGCTGTTGGGGCTTGGTACCCAATCTCTGGTTGTGGGGATGATGACATCTCCCCGCTGACCTGTCTTCCTGGCTCCCCCTTGCCGTAGCATCGTTGTTGTATTTCATTAATCTCTAGTTGTGATAGCAGATTTCGATTATGGATGTTGGAACACTGGGCTAATAGCTGTTTCTTTGTTAGCCTTGATTGTGGGTTTCGAAGTATCCAATGGTCCCACATTCGCTGCATGTATCCCCTCTCTCTGGGATTGCTTGTATAGTAGCATTCCAGCAAATCCGTATTTTCTGTCCTCGTCCATCGATGTCTTGTTCCAGTAGCCCATTTCTCATCAGTTTGCCCTGGTTCCCTAGCAACTGACGCAGACCTTGTTGACCCGGGCGACGTCTGAGCCGGTATGACTCTATCAGTTATGTTTTCACTCATTCCTGAGGTAGGCTGATATATCATGAGGGGTTTTTGCCTAAGGACCCTTACTGGATGATGTTTTGCCCCGACCGGGATTCGAACCCCGATCTCCTGCATCGTAGTCAGTGAGCATTACCACTGTACTATCCAGCTGATATATATATATATATATATATATATACACACACACATCTTGTATGCAAAAGTTTGGGCACCCTTACTGAAAATGTCTGTTACTGTAAATAGTTAACTGAGCAGAAGATGAACTGATCACCAAAAGGCATAAAGGTAAAGACGACATATTTCTTTTCAGCATTTTCTGCAAGATTTGCGTATTATTTTTGTTTTGTACAATTGGAGAGTGAAAAAAGAAAAGGAACACCATGTGAAAGTTTGGGCACCCCAATACATTTTAGTTCTCAGGTAACTTTTACCAAGGTTCCAGACCTTAATTAGTTTACTGAGCTGTGGCTTGTTCAAATTCTTCGTTAGGAAAGGTCAGATGATGCAGATTTCAAAGCTGTATAAATTCTCTGACTCCTCAAACTTGTCCCTAAAATCAACAGCCATGGGCTCCTCTAAGCAACTCCCTCGCATTCCGAATAATAAAATAATTGATGCTCACAAAGCAGGAGAAGGCTACAGGAACGTAGCAAAGTGTTTTCAGGTAGCTGTTTCCTCAGATTGTAATGTTATTAAGAAGCGGCAGTTAACAGAAACAGTGGAGATCAAGGTGAGGTCTGGAAGATGAAGAAAACTTGCTGAAAGAACTGCTCGTTGGATTGCTAGAAAGGCAAATAAAACCCCCTGTTTGATTGCAAAAGTCCTTCAGAAAGATTTAGCAGACCCTGGAGTGGTGGTGCACTGTTCTACTATGCAGCGACACCTGAACAAATATGACTTTCATGAGAGAGTCATCAGAAGAAAACCTTTCCCTCATCCAAGCCACAAAATTCAGCGTCTGAAGTTTGCAGATGAACATCTAAATAAGCCTGATGCATTTTGGAAACAAGTCCTGTGGACTGATGAAATCAAAGTAGAACTTTTTGGCCACAATGTGCAAAGGTATGTTTGGAGAAAAAAGAGTGCCAAATTCTAGGAAAAGAACACCTCTCCAACTCTGAAGCATGGGTGTGGATCGATCGTGCTTTGGGGTTGTGTTGCAGCCAGTGGCACAGGGCACATTTCATTGGTCGAGGGAAGCATGGATTCGAATAAATACCAGCAAATTCTGGAAGCAAACATCACACCATCTGTAAAAAAAGTTGAAGTTAAAAAGAGGATGGGTCCTACAATAAGACGATGATCCAAAACACACCTCAAAGTCTACAATGGAATACCTCAAGAGGCCCAAGCTGAAGGTTTTGTCCGGGCCCTCACAGTCCCCTGACCTAAACATCATTGAAAATCTGTGGATAGATCTCAAAAGACCAGTGCATGCAAGACAGCCCAAGAAGCTTGTAGAACTGGAAGCCTTTTGCAAGGATGAATGTGTGAAAATCCCCCAGGGAAGAACTGAAAGATTATTAGCTGGCTACAAAAAGTGTTTACAAGCTGTGATACTTGCCAAAGCGGGTGTTACTAGGTACTAACCAAGCAGGGTGCCCAAACTTTTTTGCTTCGGGCCCTTTTCCTTTTTTTGTTATTTTGAAAATGCAAAAGATGAAAATAAAAATTGTTTTTGCTTAAAATATAAAGGGAGTGAGTCATCTTTGTGCCTTTTGGAGATCATTTCATCTTCAACTTGCTTAACTGTTCACAGTAACAGCAATTTTGACCAGGGGTGCCCAAACTTTTGCATACCACACACACACACACACACACATACTAGTGCATCTCAAAAAATTAGAATATTGTGAAAAAGTTCAATATTTTCCATCAGTTATTTAAGAAAGTTAAAGTTATATATTATAGACTCATTACACATAAACTAAAATGTTTCAAGCATTTTTCTATTTTAATTTTAATCAGTATGGCATACAGTACAAAAACATTAAAAAAAAAACATTTCAAAATATTAGAATATTTCATTTCGAGTTTGAGTAAAACAGTATGAACACAGTGTATCTCTCGGTCTAGTTCAGTACACACAACCACAATCATGGGGAAGACTGCTGACTTGACTGTTGTCCAGAAGATGATCACTGATGCCCTCCACAAGGAGGGTAAGCCACAAAAGGTCATTGCTGAAAAGGGTGGCTGGAAAAGGTGCACAAGCAACAGGGATGGCCGCAGTCTTGAGAGGATTGTCAAGAAAAGTTGATTCAAGAACTTGGGAGAGCTTCACAAGGAGTGGACTGAGGCTGATGTCAGTGTATCAAGACCCATCACGAACAGACATCTTCAAGAAAGGGGATACAACTTTCGCATTCCTAATATCAAGCTACTCCTGAGCCAGAGACAATGTCAGAAGTGTCTTATCTGGGCTAAGGAGAGAAAGAAATGGACTGTTGTTCAGTGGTCCAAAGTCCTCTTTTCAGATGAAAGTACATTTTGCATTTAATTTCGAAATCATGGTTCTAGAGCCTGGAGGAAGAGTGGAGAGGCACAGAATCCAAGGTGTTTGAAGCCCAGTGTGAAGTTTCCACAGTCTGTGATGATTTGGGGTGCCATGTCATCTGCTGGTGTTGGTCCACTGTATTTTATCAAGTCCAAAGTCAACACAGCCATCTACCAGGAGATTTTAGAGCACTTCATGCTTCCATCTGCTGACGAGCTTTTTGGAGATGCTGATTTCCTTTTCCAGCAGGACTTAGCACCTACCCACAGTGTCAAAACTACTACCAAATGGTTTGCTGACCATGATATTACTGTGTTTGATTGCAGGGCCGCTGACAGCTTTGGCTGGGCCCGGGACAAAATGCTCTGAATGGGCCCCCCCCCCGGGTCAACCCACACACACCCCCACCTCTCTTATCCCAGTCTCTACTCACATGATTGGGGTGCTCTTGAAGGAGCAGCGATGGACGGGGGATTTCGGGCAGGGCTGGGGGCGAACATAGTATACTGTGTGTGCGTACTGTCCAGTGTGAAAAGCAGAGAAGAACACACCGCTCGAGAAACGTCGGGATATGATTGCGGGCTAATGTGAATATTCTTAGCTTCAATCAGATATATGAAACACAATGTTATTAAGCCGTTGTGGTTATGAAATGATTTAATGCCCTGTGCGTTTGATATGGTGTTCAGTGTGACTTGCTCTCCCCTTGTTTGTAACATGAATTGCGTGCCGCGCGTGCCTTGGTTGGGGTTACTTTATGGGGCTGGAAAAAGTTGGCTGTGTCTTACCTGGCTCAGCTGCCCCACTGCCTTTGCTAGTACCTGCTGCATCATCCGAATCTTTTTAAAAATATTTATGCAGTGAGCCCCTGAGTCTCTTGGTTTCTTCCTCTCTTTTTCTCTTTTCTTTTCTTTTCTGTGCTCCTGACTTGTGCATGTTGGCAAATGGCACGCACGCTGATTGTCGAAGCGCTATGATCGAACGATGTCGTTTTTTTTCCCCTTAATCAAAGAGTCAGACCAAACCATTTTTGCATTCGGGGTGGTAGGGGGTTCTTGACGCCTTTTTCAAAGACAATAAAGGCAAAAGATCTAGAAATCATTTATTGAATGCAAATATAGCACATTTCTCCCCCAAATCAACACATTTTGAAATGAAATAAAATAATCGCAACTTCATGAGAACCCAGTTCTGGGCCCTCCCCATTCCTGGGCCCGGGACAACATACCCGTTTGTCCCCCCCTGTCGGCGGGCCTGTTTGATTGGCCAGCCAACTTGCCTGACCTGAACCCCATAGAGAATCTATGGGGTATTGTCAAGAGGAAGATGAGAAACACCCGACCCAAAAATACAGATACGCTGAAGGCCGTTATCAAAGCAACCTGGGCTTCAATAACACCTCAGCAGTGCCACAGACTGATCACCTCCATGCCACACCGCATTGATACAGTAATTCATGGTAAAGGAGCTCCAACCAAGTATTGAGTGTATAAATGAATATACTTTTCAGAAGGGGCGGCACGGTGGTGTAGTGGTTAGCGCTGTCGCCTCACAGCAAGAAGGTCCTGGGTTCGAGCCCCGGGGCCGGCGAGGGCCTTTCTGTGCGGAGTTTGCATGTTCTCCCCGTGTCCGCGTGGGTTTCCTCCGGGTGCTCCGGTTTCCCCCACAGTCCAAAGACATGCAGGTTAGGTTAACTGGTGACTCTAAATTGACCGTAGGTGTGAGTGTGAATGGTTGTCTGTGTCTATGTGTCAGCCCTGTGATGACCTGGTGACTTGTCCAGGGTGTACCCCGCCTTTCGCCTGTAGTCAGCTGGGATAGGCTCCAGCTTGCCTGCGACCCTGTAGAAGGATAAAGCGGCTAGAGATAATGAGATGAGATGACTTTTCAGAAGTTGGACATTTTTGTATTGTAAATCCTTTTTTTGATTGATCTTAGGGAATATTCTAATAATTTGAGATACTGGATTTCTGATTTTCATGAGCTATAAGCCATAATCATCAAAATTAAAACAAAAAAGGCTTTAAATATTTCACTTTACATGTAATGAATATAGAATATATGAAAGTTTACCTTTTTGAATTAAATTATTTAAAAAAGGAACTTTTTCATGGTATTCTAATTTTTTGAGATGCACTAGTTTATAGTTAGCTCAGTGTGGCCTTGGGAATATTGGTAGACTGAAACCTGAAAGTTATCTTCAAAAAAAAAAACCAAAACACATCAGTGCCATGCTGGAAATATTGGTGGAGACAAACTTGAAGCTTCGAGGGTTTATATGGACTGATAGAAAAATATTGGTGGAAAAGAAGTCTTGTATGGTGAGATGTATGAACCAATGAGAATGCATTCTACAGTACTTGGTAAATTGTCTTAAACTTTGTTAGAACACTATAGAAATAATACTTTGTGACTTAGATCACTCTGCAGACTGAGTCGGCTTTTGTTCATTGATTTAATAAAAGTCTAAACTTTTCTGTAAACTCTGACTTTGTTGACTTTGGATTATTCTTGCCTGAGAGAGTTTCCACAACATTATCAACCTATTCATATTATTGAAGTGAAATATTATTTAAGTTTTATATTCTTGTTGAAACAATAAATAAAAAAATATAGCATAGTACGATCTGAAGTGTTGCTTAATTTATTCAATTTACTCCACCACACACACAAAAAAGGGGCTGCTCTTGGGAATGAAGTTCCTGGGCTGAAATGTCTCCACTCTGACCCTGTCTATACTTCTGCTCCAGTGGATGGGTCCACATGGATACCTGAATGATTTGTATTTCCAAAAAACAGTACATGCACTGAAATCAGTGAATAATCTCACCTGGATTCTGCATATTTGTATGTAAGAGCAAATTAAGCCATGGGCTAAAGGTTCGAGAAGCAGCTTTGGGACCAAAAGGTTGCTGGTTTGATTCCCTGGACCAGCAGGAATGGCTGAAGTGCCCTTGAGCAAGGCACCTAACCCCTAACTGCTCTTCAGGCTGCTCTGGGTATGTTGTACGTTGCTCTGGATAAGAGTGTCTGCTAAATGCCTGTAACGTAATGGAAGAACTTTTGCTGTAATCATAAAAACCTGTGCTGTTCCTCATCCCTGGATTCTTATTCATTCTTTCAGTGTCACTGACTACTGTTTGTCTTTGCTCCTCTACACCTGTACTTACTGTACATACTTTATATCTACACTCTCAGGTGTCACCCAGAAGAGGACAGGATCCATTTGGACTCTGGTTCCTCTCAAGGTTTCTTCTTCATATCATCTCAGGTTACTTTTCCTTTTCCATCATCACCTCTGGTTTACTCATTAGAAATCTAAATCTAAATACACACCATACAAATCATTTTCTTTCTCTAATATTAAAGTGATGAAGTTTCCACACTCAAAATGCCATGCCACAGATTTTAAAAGACTCTCTTCTGCCACCTGCTGGACGGACATTTAAATCTCACATTCAATTTTATATTGCAGTTATAGGTTTGTTTGTTTGTTTGTTTGTTTGTTTGTTTTTGAAGCGGACGTTTATGTAGAATACCTGAATATCTTTTTTTTAACATGTTAAAGCAAATGGTCGTGGATAATATATGGATGAAATGCTTGCAAGTTTTGATAGTTTATATATAAATACACCCTAACAATGTTATTAAAAAATAATGTAAAACATGTTCATGTTCAGTATTTTTTAAAACTTTCTTATAAATATATATGAATATGTCATCCTAGGATTCCAAAATAGCTTCATATCACTACAGTTAGCCGGCTAGTTAACTGCCAACAAAGTAAAATGTTTGGGCTTTCTGTTATATTGATTTGCAATATTCATCACTGCCTCACTGATTTATTTAGAAACAGTCAAATATTAAATATATAAACTATATAAATGCACTTTCACCACTGTAATTCACTAAAGTTAGCTAAGTTAGCTATCCAGCTAATTAAGAGCTAGCAAGCTAGCTAACGTTTGTGACAGGGATACAAGTGGGATTTCTGTGTCTGCTTTTTTTTTTTTAAATCTACATTATTTTTGTACTAATTTATACAACAACAGTAACATGTCAAAATATCAGGTCATAATTCATTTGCTCAACATAAACATTAGCTAAGTTAGCTAGCTGGCTGGTTCATTGCTAACAAGCTAGCTCACACTTCACAGATCGACATGAGTGGGGTTTTGTGGCCGAGTTTTGATTTGTAGCTTCGTTTTCTCACAGATGTATTTAACAGGAGTCAAACTGATCAGAATATAATGTCTCCTTCACAATTAAAAAACTGTTTTTTAAAACTTAATCACAAACATTAGCTAAGTTATCTAGCTAGTGTAGAAAGCCGGTTCTTTGGCTCAACACTTTGCACACCACAGAAACCTGTAAATGGTGAATGGTTGTTGGGATAAATGGTGAATGGTGATTGGGATAAATGGTGATTGGGATAAATGGTGAACAGTGATTGGGATAAATGGTGAACGGTTGTTGGGATAAATGGTGAACTGTGATTGGTAGTTGGGATAAATGGTGAATGGTTGTTGGGATAAATGATGAACAGTTGTTGGGATAAATGGTGAACGGTTGTTTGGGTAAATGGTGAACGGTGATTGGTAGTTGGGATAAACGGTGAACGGTTGTTGGGATAAACGGTGAATGGTTGTTGGGATAAATGGTGAACCATGATTGGGATATAATGGTGAACGGTTGTTGGGATAAATGGTGAACAGTTGTTGGGATAAATGGTGAACCCTGATTGGGATAAATGGTGAACAGTTGCTGGGATAAATGGTGAACAGTGATTGGGATAAATGGTGAACGGTTGTTGGAATAAATGGTGAATGGTGATTGGGATAAATGGTGAACGGTGATTGGGATAAATGGTGAATGGTGATTGGGATAAATGGTGAGCAGTTGCTGGGATAAATGGTGAACAGTGATTGTGATAAATGGTGAACGGTGATTGGGATAAATGGTGAACGGTGATTGGGATAAATGGTGAACGGTGATTGGGATAAATGGTGAACAGTGATTGGGATAAATGGTGAACGGTGATTGGGATAAATGGTGAACAGTGATTGGGATAAATGGTGAACAGTTGCTGGGATAAATGGTGAATGGTGATTGGGGTAAATGGTGAATGGGATAAATTGTGAACGGTGATTGGGATAAATTATGAATGGTGATTGGGATAAATGGTGAACGGTGATTGGGATAAATGGTGAACAGTTGCTGGGATAAATGGTGAACAGTGATTGGGATAAATGGTGAACAGTTGTTGGGATAAATGGTGAACGGTGATTGGGATAAATGGTGAACAGTGATTGGGATAAATGGTGAACGGTGATTGGGATAAATGGTGAACAGTTGTTGGGATAAATGGTGAACGGTGATTGGGATAAATGGTGAACGGTGATTGGGATAAATGGTGAACAGTGATTGGGATAAATGGTGAACAGTGATTGGGATAAATGGTGAACAGTTGCTGGGATAAATGGTGAATGGTGATTGGGGTAAATGGTGAATGGTGATTGGGATAAATGGTGAACGGTGATTGGGATAAATGGTGAACGGTGATTGGGATAAATGGTGAACGGTGATTGGGATAAATGGTGAACGGTGATTGGGATAAATGGTGAACGGTGATTGGGATAAATGGTGAACAGTGATTGGGATAAATGGTGAACAGTTGCTGGGATAAATGGTGAATGGTGATTGGGGTAAATGGTGAATGGTGATTGGGATATATGGTGAACGGTGATTGGGATAAATGGTGAACGTGATTGGGATAAATGGTGAACAGTTGCTGGGATAAATGGTGAACAGTGATTGGGATAAATGGTGAACAGTTGTTGGGATAAATGGTGAACGGTGATTGGGATAAATGGTGAACAGTGATTGGGATAAATGGTGAACGGTTGTTGGGATAAATGGTGAACTGTGATTGGGATAAATAGCGAACAGTGATTGGTTGTTGGGAACCTGGGCTTATACCAGAAACCCTCAGTCAGGTTTTATACCCTGACTCGACCAAACCTCATTCCTGATTTCAAGCAATAAGAAGCCACACACACACCCTTACAAACTGATATTTTTATTCATAACACTGAAAAGGATATCACACTGAGGTAAGTGAAGTAATCCAAGAATGAGGAGGGTTTTTTTCCTGCAGTCTCACAACAAACAACAAAATCCTGTCCTCATCAGAATCACAGTTTTACTCAGAGTCAGATTCATCACGCCTTTCCCTCCAAAACGTAGCACTGTATCGTGTTTTTTATCCATCACAGATCCAAAACTGCAAACTTGCAAACATTTTGACTCTCAGACAAAATAAATAAATAAAATAACACCCCCTGAATATGAACATTCTTTTATGTTGTGTGTTTTTTTTTTCTTTGATGAATTGCCGCATTCTGAGTGCTACTGTTCCTGATGATGAGCCTTGGCACGGTAGGTTATGAGTAGGAGGAGTCCTGTGGTCCACAGAGAAAGGTCAGAGGTCAAAGGATGGTTTCCCTGCACACACTGATGAGGCTTTTGGGTCGCTGAGGGAGGTTGTGACCCGGGTCATCATTCGCATCCATTCGGCCTGATACCCGAGGTTTATTACACCGGCGCAAGGACGGGGAACTCAGTGCCCCACAGCTCTGTAGATGCAGATCATCATGAGTGTGTTTTCTGAGGCTGCTTGTGATTGGCTGCGAGTGTGACATCACCTGCGACATCAAAGAGTTAAACAAATGACTCAAAGCAGAGGATCTCTCGGCAGTCCACTTTTCAGTTCAGGAATTTAGCTTGCTAGTGTTAGGAAATTAGAACAAAAAAGTCTTGTTGAAGGTCAAAGGTTGGATTTGAGGGTCTCGAAAACTCACTGGGTTTTTATGGAAACATTTTGTCAACATTTTTAAAACAAAAGTCACCAAAACATCAGCAAAAGAAAATGAGTAGGAATCTGTGTTTTCATCAAATACAGTCATGCAAAAAATCTTAAAAGAAGAAAAAACGATTGATTACCCACAGCTGTGCACAGATGTTTTTCATTTGCGTATGAAAAGAAAAGAGCGTTAAATTAGTAAACTCTTTATCCTGGTCAGGGTTGTGGTTTGATCTCGCTTTCTTTAATTAAATCAGGGAAAACATTTGTTTTTTCATCTGTCTCTGAATTCATACTTGCCAACTCTACCAACTCACACGGTAGTCTACTGATTTTGACAGATGAATATCGCCTACTGCTTTTAGTTCTAAAAAATAACGCATGGCAAAATAAATCGCTGAACACTATTGGATTCGCTCTTTGGATCCTGCTTCAGCTGTTTTCAGCACAGAGGGATACAGAGATACAGCGTCTAATAGTCATACTAAGTGAAACCGAAAGCCAATGGAACGGCGCGATAATGATAACGATATTGAATCTAAATTGTATCGCTCGATCCTATCGTGCCATTCCATTGGCTCTCATTATGGTTCTAGCCAATCGGTAATAAGGTCACATGTCACAACAAATCGCATCAGTATTTGTAAAAACCAGAGCATCAGCGACACAGCAGCTCACACGGCTGTACCATGAGAAACCAAACTTGTTTATAATTAGCTAAGTTGTTCTTCATGAGAACAATGAGAACAATTTAATATTCCAAACAAAACAATCAGAATCAAAATCCATTAAAACTCAGGGACGAGTCGTGATTTTTGTGAATTGTGGACAGATGGATGGCTACGGCTGGTGAGCTTAAAATAAATAAACAAATAAATAAAAACACGCTCTGGTGATCACGAACAATGAAAACTTTGAAGGAAAAAAAGATTTGCTATGACAACAAGTTCACGGCAACTTTGTCATCAGATCATCCAGCATCAAAGTCTCGAGACGAGGTGAGAAGCATGAATTTTGTGAAGTACGTGGGTCCGATTTATTGATCTATTTTCTTCAAATATGGCACTCGGAATGCAGGAGAATGCACCATTAAAAAAAAAATCCAGGGAAAATTTTACAGGCACGATAATGATATTGAATCGGCAGTGAGGTCCATTGCCGATTCCATTTTCCAGGGAAAATTTTAGGGAACCCCCCCCTCCAAGAAGGACGAGACTGCGTCACGCGATCTGATTGACTGCTTTTCGTTCTTAGGGGTTTGGCAAGTATACGAATTCATCAGTTTTTTTTTTTTTTTATTCCATCATGCTTTTTCACTCTTCTTTATAATACACCAAATTGTTAATCTTAATTAGTGTAATAACTTTTTTGTGATATTAAGACTTTTTTTAATTACAGGCTTTTTTTTTTTGTATTTTCACAATTTGCATGTGGAAAATGCATTAACTATAAGCCAACTACGTTTTCAGTTAATTTCTGAATAACTAATCCAGACCTCTCTCTTTCTCTTTCTCTCCCGGTTTTAAAAATATAGACGATCTACAGTACGGGCTGTGGGGAGTATAGAGCTGAAACTGTATTACTGTATAAATAGTTAAAGAATGTTAGAGTACAGCATTGCTGAATTCTCAATTCTGATTGGTCAGAAGGTCTCATCTCATCTCATTATCTCTAGCCGCTTTATCCTGTTCTACAGGGTCGCAGGCAAGCTGGAGCCTATCCCAGCTGACTATGGGCGAAAGGCGGGGTACACCCTGGACAAGTCGCCAGGTCATCACAGGGCTGACACATAGACACAGACAACCATTCACACCTACGCTCAATTTAGAGTCACCAGTTAACCTAACCTGCATGTCTTTGGACTGTGGGGGAAACCGGAGCACCCGGAGGAAACCCACGCGGACACGGGGAGAACATGCAAACTCCGCACAGAAAGGCCCTCGCCGGCCACGGGGCTCGAACCCGGACCTTCTTGCTGTGAGGCGACAGCGCTAACCACTACACCACCGTGCCGCCTGGTCAGAAGGTGTTGATTGATTTTCTATAACAGCAGCTTTGACAGGTTTATAGTATAATAATGGACTTGTTCTAACTTATCATTTCTATAGTAAGAACTTCTATGGGGCTTTTATGGCTGACGCTGCATGCAAACAGAACCAGAACGTCAAGGACGTAGGAGCTCATCTGACCTGCCATCAAAACAACCCTGACGACCAAAACATCAAACAGAACAGAAATGTGACACTGTGAGAGACAGAGGACCAGCCTCCACCACAAACTGTTTACAACAGGAACATCAACAAAGGACTAAGTTTTGTTCCCCAACGGAAGATCGGCCCAAAACATCGATCAGAACTGAACTCGCATGATAAATGAGAGAGGAGATACAATTCTAGTCAGAAGAAAATGTGTTAAATTGACCTAGTTACTAATTTGTTAGCAAATAATTTGACAATACAATGACCAAGTGTTGTACAGAAGGTCGAGTTCTTTAAAAAAAAAAAACAATTAGAACTGAAATCCATTCAGAACTGACATAGGAGATACGATTTAATTCTTGTGAGAGGCCTGGAAAATTTGTTAATTTGGCAGAATTAGTAACTCGTTAGCAACAAATTTGACAAAACAACAACCGAGTTTTGTGTAGAGTGATGAGTTCTTTCAAACAAAACAATCAGAACAGAAATCCGTGGAGAACTGACGGAGGAGATACGATTTAACTGACTTGTGGACGACGGACACGACGCCATGGCAACAGCTCATTGGCCTCATGGACAAATGAGCTAATAAAAACGTGTGTAATTATCGATATGAAGTTGCACAACATTAAATGTAACTATAAATGGATAAAAAGAATAAATGTGTCCAAAAAAAGAAAAAATTAGCAAATTGCTGTGGTGTAAGAGAAATAAAACACTCAGGACTTGCTCAGGGTGGGACCGGTAACTCCGCTTCATGACATCACACCCCCAAGTGTTTTATCGCTTCCTTTCCTTCCTCACCTGATCAAGAATACTGGCGCTGAACATGGCCTCCTCCATGTGCTTCTCATCCGATTTGATGACGCACTTGATGCTGTTGACGACCTGCTGCACTTCCAGAGGCAGGCTGCAGCTGGAGTGCTCCAGGAATCGAGCCACCAGGATCTTCGTGTCTTTGTAGGTCTGGAGGTCGGCTAGCGAGTGAGGGCGCTCGCTGGAGGTGTGGTGCAGCGTGCGGCCTTTCAGACGGAGTTCTGCTTTCTCACAATCCTTCTGCTTCTTCACTCCACGCCCGTTGTGTTTGGCACACTGGGACGCCGTACCGCCTGAAAGCTCCATGAACGCTACGGAGACAAAATGTCATCTGTAATTTTTGTCATGTTCATGGAACAAATAACAGCGTGACAAGATGTCACAAGTCATCTCATCTCATTATCTCTAGCCGCTTTATCCTTCTACAGGGTCGCAGGCAAGCTGGATCCTATCCCAGCTGACTACGGGCGAAAGGCGGGGTACACCCTGGACAAGTCGCCAGGTCATCACAGGGCTGCACATAGACACAGACAACCATTCACACTCACATTCACACCTACGGTCAATTTAGAGCCACCAGTTAACCTAACCTGCATGTCTTTGGACTGTGGGGGAAACCGGAGCACCCGGAGGAAACCCACGCGGACACGGGGAGAACATGCAAACTCCGCACAGAAAGGCCCTCGCCGGCCCCGGGGGTCGAACCCAGGACCTTCTTGCTGTGAGGCGACAGCACTAACCACTACACCACCGTGCCGCCCTGTCACAAGTCAGTTAATGTTAAATTTAAAAAAGCAACAATAAGAGTTATTCCACGAAATTCAGTCGTACGACGAGATTGAGTGAAATAACTGTTTTATTCTATCCACATTGACTGGATTCTGAAAAAACGGAGCATTTTTATTTTTTGCAAATTCGATAAATAAAAACTTTATACAAAACGTCCGACACAATCATTTCTGCTTAGAATGTAAATAAACCGGCGAAATGACAGGAGCAATTTGTGAAAAATGCGATAATAATAATTCTTGAAAAAAAAAAAGATACACAGTCTTACCATCAAATACTTTCATTCCATATTTTGTTGCTTTTGTATTTTTGGGGGGGTTTTGTTCTCGAGTAGAGTTTTTATTTCGTCCTCGGTTGGTTCACCAACACGCTCCGCCATTTTGTTTTTCTCTACTCACGGTATATGAGCTGATATCCTAGTAGTAGAGTAGCCAATCAGAGCACACGATCGCTCATATCCAGTGACTGTGGATAGAATAATAGAAATTACACTACCGTTCAAAAGTTTGGGGTCACCCAGACAATTTTGTGTTTTCCATGAAAAGTCACACTTTTATTTCCCACCATAAGTTGTAAAATGAATAGAAAATATAGTCAAGACATTTTTCTGGCCATTTTGAGCATTTAATCGACCCCACAAATGTGATGCTCCAGAAACTCAATCTGCTCAAAGGAAGGTCAGTTTTATAGCTTCTCTAAAGAGCTCAACTGTTTTCAGCTGTGCTAACATGATTGTACAAGGGTTTTCTAATCATCCATTAGCCTTCTGAGGCAATGAGCAAACACATTGTACCATTAGAACACTGGAGTGAGAGTTGCTGGAAATGGGCCTCTATACACCTATGGAGATATTGCACCAAAAACCAGACATTTGCAGCTAGAAGAGTCATTTACCACATTAGCAATGTATAGAGTGGATTTCTGATTAGTTTAAAGTGATCTTCATTGAAAAGAACAGTGCTTTTCTTTCAAAAATAAGGACATTTCAAAGTGACTCCAAACTTTTGAACGGTAGTGTATGCTATCAATGAATTTAGCAGCAGAACTTCACTTCATCACTGTGCAGTATCATCTGGTAAAAAAATATTCAAGCTAAAAGATATCAGGATGTGATGATAAATAAACGTTTGACAGATTAATGAGTCCACATTATTTTTTAGCTCCACCCAGATGTCCCTCTGTCTTTGGTGATTTCTTACCTGCAGAAGTACAGGCACAGCTCTCAGCTACAGAGAGATGACTCATTGATAAAGGAAAACATTTACACATAATCTAAACAGAGAGAAATGGCTGACATACGTCTATGTACAGAGTTACAGGAAATGGGGTCGCTGGTGGACCGGACGATCCTCGCTAGCTTGCGGTACCGCCTGACTCGGAGAGTACGTGCTGAGGTAGAGGAGGGATGTGGCACCGAGGTGGAAGAAGGTGACCAGACGGTGAAGCATAACCGAGCGCCCCGCGGTCGCCCTGAAGGAGAAGGTAAAGCACCAGAGTCGGAGGCACAAGGCTGGACTTCGGGTGCTGGAGGAACAGGAAGTGTGAGCTTCATACTGACTCTTGACTCTGATGGAAGCTGGTTGGTTATGGAGCTCTCGTCCCTCTCAGGTGCAACAACATTCTCAAGGGAGCGGGTGACGGAGTCCTGCGTGATCGAGGACTCACTGTAATCCAGGTTAGCGTGAGAGCGAGTGTGAGAGCGAGCGCCGTGTTCCGGGCTGGTGCAGCTGGTACACAGCGTCGTGTATGGAGATAAATCGGAGCCCTGGACCTCCAGAGAGAACAGATCATCTGAGGAACAGCTCCGTTCAGGGACGTCTGCTGATTCGGACACCATCAGGGACGCGCTGTCCACTGACGCTGGAGAATGATACAAAACAGGTGCCAATATTAATAGATAATACAAGTGTTTAGGTGCGTTGAAGTCATGAATGTGCGGTGATAAATGGAGGCACAAGTTTGGAAGAGTACAGCTTTTTGAGAAGCAGCACATTTTGGATGAACTCCTTGATTAATTATGCAGGAAAATCTCTTTGAAATAAAGACATATACTGGATAAAGACAATAAATCTGTAAACATGCTGTTGCTCTGTATATTCCGAGACAATACACAGGGTTGCCAGAGTTGTGTTTTTAACACCAAAACAATAAGTTATCAAAAAAAAAAAATTCAAAGACCTTTTTTTTTTTAAAGCAAATGATGGGAATTAAATTGAAATAATTTCAACAAAAATAGGCTTGGGAAAAGAAAGGGAAAGTGTAAGCACAGGCAATTTATCTAGAATGTCCAGAACTATTTCTGTCGTAAGATATATTCCAAAACTTAGCTGAGGGATAACAGGATGTGTGGTGTGGATAATGCCTGTACCTTTTCCAACCTTTTTCAAACCTTTTCCGGGTTTGTTTCAAGTCAAATTTTTTGAGAAGTGAACAGGATTTTGGAAAAACTTTTTCAAGATCATGTCTGAAATTCGATAACTAATATTGCACGCTGTCCACTCATTGCCATTTTTTGAGTTCCCCCTGAAATATCCTGAGTTTGGTACACAGAAATTAAATGTTTTATCATTTTCCTCTCTGATTGCCCATAGATGTATCCACTCACACTGGAAGTCACCCAAGCCTCCAGCAGAACACTCTTGGCAAACTGATCTAATGCCATCCATCCATTATCCACAGCTGCTTATCCTGTGCAGGGTCGCAGGCAAGCTGGAGCCTATCCCAGCTGACTACGGGTGAAAGGCGGGGTACACCCTGGACAAGTCGCCAGGTCATCACAGGGCTGACACATAGACACAGACAACCATTCACACTCACATTCACACCTACGCTCAATTTAGAGTCACCAGTTAACCTAACCTGCATGTCTTTGGACTGTGGGGGAAACCGGAGCACCCGGAGGAAACCCACGCGGACACGGGGAGAACATGCAAACTCCACACAGAAAGGCCCTCGCCGGCCACGGGGCTCGAACCCGGACCTTCTTGCTGTGAGGCGACAGCGCTAACCACTACACCACCGTGCCGCCCCAACTGATCTAATGTCATTCCTTAACTGGAAAAGATCAAATTTTCTCTGAGAAGGTGGACTGAAAAGTTTTACATTACATGGCAGCCTTTCCTCTCCTATTTTGATTAAATATCTACAGCTCCCATCACGTACCGTAGATAGGAACATGTCCATTATTTTTTGTATCCAGTTGAACATTCACACTGGCAGAATTAGTTAAGAAACTAGAAAGGTTTAATTATATATACTGACTACTAGTATGCTTTATACACTTTGACACATTAAAGCTAGACGGCCTTTCAATTTCATAAAATCGGTGAAATTTAGTTCCCTCACAATGGAATGTGGTCATTGTGATATATGTTTATTTCTGTAATATCTGACAAAATATCAGGCCATTCTGTGGCTGGGAAGTTATTTAATTAATTTGAGGGGATTAAAGCAAGTAATGTGCATGAAATCGCTCGCTTCGTGCAGTCAAGCAGACAGAGGAAGTCCGTGTGTGTGCGCATGCGCAGGTTTCCCTTTGAGCGTGCACTGACAGTTCCATCATTCTGTCGCTAAACGAACAGCTGATCACACCGAGGTGCTCACTGAGCGCCCATATTTATTAGTTTGGTCCTGCGTTTCCTTTCCTTCGTACGTATATAACATAATGGCTTTTTTTTTTTGCGGTCCGGTTTCCATCAAATCCTGCACTCTGATTGGCTGGCAAGCGGGTCCGTATCCTATGATATGGACCCCACTTATGGACCCAGGTTACGGACCTCTGGTGACTCGCTCGTTCACAATAACAACAAACATCGTAGCAATTTTTGTCAACATTTATTTTCGCATTTCTCAGGAGAATAGCATTAATTTTACAGCATGGATAGCGATAACGACAGTCTTCATAGTGAAAGCGAGTTTTACTACCCTGAGGAAGAAGAAATAAAAAAACATTTCAGGAGAAAGCTAAAAACCTCTAACTGTTGCTAACACCGAGCAAAAACATGGCTGAATCCTGAATGACTCAATTTTGTATAAATAGGGGACTACATAGGTGGCAAAATGTAGTTTTTTTCCTGCCATGGAAGTGCACTTGTATACCGAGGAGGAAGCCATTTGCATTACAGCCGTGAATGAGGATTCAAAATGGCGGCTCGGCTCGGTTTTCCATTTCAGGTGCTCTCGTTTTCTGTTAGAATTTGGTAAAGAAAAAATAAATATATTATTTACCAGCTTAAGGTTGGTCCATATGGTGAAATACCGTGACCTCAGCCCAGAGGGCCTCGCTCAGTACTTTCAAGACCTTGGTCACGATATTTCATGATACGGACCTCCCAGCTGGTAAACAACACATATTTCTTCTCAATTTCCGTTACTGTAGTCAGTCTTTCACGTTTCATTCGCACACTCACGTCCTCCATTTTTCTCTCCTGTTTCAAATTTGTATCCCACAATTGTTTGCCTTGCATGAACGGGGAAAGCCCACTATGTGATGCATGATGATGTATCTTGTATTGGGTCATGGTGAAGCAGGAAAAAATAGTAGAGAATTTAGGGCCATGTGGAGATAAATTCATTCATTGTTCTGTTCAAAAAACAACAAATTAAATTGGAAGTCTGTGATTCGAGTTCAGTCGCTTTTGGTCCACTAAACAAAAATAACTGGGTGTCGGGGAAAATTCTTTTTATGACCTACACTTGAAAAATCCGAAAGGCCGTCTAGCTTTAAGTCATAAAAGTGGACCAACTTGGGTTAGGAGGGTGGGTGGGTTTTCATTTTTGATGATACATTTCATTTTTATGTTGTTGTCTGTTTGACACAAATGTAAAACTGGACATGATTACATGACCCCTAAGGGGTACATTAGTGTAGACTGTACCTTGGGGAACAGAAATGTACTCCTACTGTACCTATTTTTCTGACAATTACCCTTCAGGTTGAAGAAGTATCCTTTTCAGTTCCTTTGCTGCACATACTTCCATTTTTTAAATTAAACTTGTCACATTATCCGCTTTCAGAACCTACGGTGTGTTGAAGTTTCTCAGAACAAAGCCTTTGGTGTGACTTTAAAGTGAATTGTGATTCCTTCTCACCCTGAGTGCTGAGGCCGGTGGTTGTGTTCCTCTCACATGCGCTGGACTCAGTGGCCTGCTGCTCCAAACTTGTGGTGGCCTGCATCAAGCAAATGAACAAAACAACCTCTTTACATGAACGTCATATCTATTAGAAGAGCACCAATACCACAGTGAGGAGCAAGAACCTGAGTCAGAAACATCTCGGTTGGCCAAGAATGATCTGCATTTAATCAACAACCAAAGCCTCACATGAAACTATAGACACAATCAGAAAAGTACATCTAGGTTCATCAAGATACGAAACTACAGAATTTAAACGCATCCTCAAAGCTACGACTGTTACCTTTATGATCCAGTTGATGTCTGAGTACATTGATGTTCCTCTAATTACAGGTAATTTATCAATTAGCATCATAATGACCAACAATTGAACCTGAAATAAAATTGAGTGTTCTTGGCTGAAATTTGTTATTCACGACGATTTAAAGCAAAGAGAAATCCTTTACGTTGTGCACCTTGAGAAAAGAAGTACTCTGCTTTCCCAAGATACAATTACACTGAACTCCTTGGACAATGTCCAAATAGCTTGTGATACCAAAAAGTTCGTAATGGACCCACTTGTCACTCCAAACACTCATGTTATATATGCAAAATTTTCAGCGCATTCTCCTGATCATGGATTTCTCCTTCCGAGTCACTATCGCAGTTCACTGACTGAGTGAAAGGATCACGAACGGAGGTGATGATTGATTTCTTCATCTGTTATGGAAATGATGGAGGTTACCGGTGTTGTCAATATCCAAACACTGACTCACTCCGTTTTTTAAATCTTTACCATTCAGTTCATTCATGTGTTGCGAATCACTGATATCATTTATGTTGTACCGCGGGGGTGGGCGGGGCGGGGGGTATAAAAATGCACTTTTTCTGGGGCACTTTAGCTAGGTGTTAAGTTTAGCTGTATATTGGCAGTCATTTCGTCTTTTTATCGATCCTTTGTTCACCGTTCTCAATAATTGTCAGTGATCGACACCTAAGCAAGGCTCGTTAAGCCTTTGTTTTATGGCGCATTGTTAACTTGATTGCAGTCTTGATTACTGACCGTTTGTCTCTAGCAGGCTTGTAGTATTCAAGTCCAGGACTCGTGCCCTAATTTTAAGGACTCATGACTTGACTCGGACTCGTGCATTAACTACATTTGGACTCGTAAATTGGAGATCAGGACTATGATTTTTCTTTATTTTTTGTAACATGCTATAATAATTTGGCATAAGATACATTAATTTTTATACAAATTTTGTGTAAGAGAATGCACATTCACCTGTTCATACGTCATGTTCAGGAACAAACTAACGTTAACGGAGCTAAAGTGCCTGGAGAGAACGCCGCTAGGATTGTCCGCTTTGCTTATACAGACTTCTCGTGCAGTGGGAAAAAATGCACTGCTGTGTCTTCCATAAGTAGAAGAACTATCGAGGAGACGACGGGGACAACCTCGAACTTCAATCGTCATTTGGTAAGACTCCACCCAGAGAAGGAAGCGACACGCTATGCTCATTGCTCTGTTGATATTGGGCAGGGCTTGCTGAGTGATGAACTAGCTAGTGTTAACCCTCTCCCATGTTATTTGCCCTGTTGATAGTGGGCGGGGCTTGCTGAGCGATGAACAAGCTTTTTATCTGTAGCATATTAATTAAAATGGGGCAGTCGAGCAGGAACGTCAGTCCAACACAGCAGCAGAGATGCTTTCACATAAAGACAGCGACAGACACCGTCAGATGGTGCGGTTGGAGTCTTGTTCTGGGACTTGACTCGAAATTTTCTTTAATGGCTCGGACTTGAACATTGGGAACTCCAGACTGGACTCGGACTCGAGGTTTAGTGACTCGACTACAACACTGACTCGAGTCATACAACTTGTGACACAATAGCAGCAGGGTGTGATGCCGTCCCAGTCCCAGTGATGAGATTCTTCACCCTAAACCCTCAGTCCTGTCCCATTTTTAGTCCATTTTTGTCCTGTTGTGATGCTATGTTTACATTAATTTGGCAGCCGTGTAGGATCCTAATGCATAATATTTAATTGGTCAAAATGTAAACTTGGACCCATTCTTCTATCAGATTTTGATTTTATCCACTAGTTTAACCTGCAGTCAGTTGTGAAGGACTGCTTACCTTCAGCAACACCACCAGCACTCATGTTAAAAGTGGCGTAAACGTTTCTAACATATCAAATATATCAAATCTGTTCATGTCCTGATTCAGGCCCGGTGCCAGGAACAGTTTACTAAGGGGGCAATTAGAAATCGCAAGGGGGCAAATATTTTTTCATATAGTGTGTAGTAGTGATGGCGGTCTGACAACGTGTTTCAAACAATTAACTGCGCCAACCACAAAACCACGGTCCCGAAGGTTGCTTTAGTCCGGGAAAATCATGTGGCATATTACCAGGGCAGTTGCGCTTTATCAACACCCATGCCCACCTGTTAACCCTCCCCTCCGATTTTCTCACAGACACGCGGTACAACCGGAAAGATGCCAAACATAAAACAACACACACAAACCTACAGGCAAGTCCTTTACATTTAAAATACATACAAATAGCTCCGCGGCATGAAAACAAAACGTCAATGCAAGTCTAAGGTACTTGGCTCGGCGGCCAAAATCATAATTTAAAAAAAATCAACAGACCCTGCGGCTGCACCAGTAATAGCCTTCCTGACTCGCACCGAGTCAACGCTAACCACTTAATCCGCGATCCCAGTTTAGACGTGTAGGGGACTAAACACTCTGAAGTGATGAATTTTCACCCCCGCTGCATGGGGGGTGACGTCAACGACACATATTCTTACGCTATTTGCGCACAAAGCGGACCATATATGAACACATACACCAACATAAACGGAGATAAACTTAGCCTACAAAGAAAGAAAATGGATTCACAATATTGTGATTGAATTCGTTTAATTCGGAGGGGGAAAGACTACTCCCGCAAACTGACTGCATAGTGCAGGATATTGCAGAGACAGTGCACTTGTAAGTGTGCATGTAAAACCCCCGCCCGCCCGCACGACCCTTGTCCTTATCACAGGTCTGTGTGTGCGCGGCTGTGTCAGCATTTCACACACACACCCACAATAACTAGTCCCCAGTAGTTAGGATTGATACATATGTCTAAAACAGGGTTAATATTAAATTCAGGCTTTTTGAAATAATCCTACCTTAATATAGTTGAATTCTACGATTGCAACGTAAGAATCATAACAACCAATCAGATTTGTTCTACCGTGCCAGTTTTAGTAGTGATTTATGTGAAATGTATTTTTGTGCAATGCGCAACCACTTAATATTTCGTATTTGAAAATGCAAATTATTAATACGTCTATAATACATTATATTTTCATAAGAAAACAATTAAGTGATCTGAGTCTCCGTTGAGGGGGCGGGGCTGTAGCCACGAGGGGGCGACGCCCCCTTACGCCCCCCCAATGGCGCCGGGCCTGTCCTGATTCCTTATTCAGCCTTAGGACCATCTGGAGAACATGTTGGAGGAGGAAAAGGAGTAGAACCCAAAAGGAGAACACCTCCCACTGATAACTATAACTCTACCTATAATTACAGCTCTGACTCTCCCTGAGTTGAGTTCCAGTCTGGAGCAGAAACACCACAACTATAATCCCCACTATAATATCGCTCGGTCCTGACACTCAGGGAAATAAACACATGCAACTTAGGAATAGTCATGGAAGTTTTTTCCAAGTAGTAGCACATTATTCCGGGTCATACTGTACAGCTCGGACTCCAAAACAACCCATGTACACACTCCGGTGGTTGATATAATACGGATAGGTCACGGATTATAGAAATATAATAAAAAAGGATACAAACTGGGCGGCACGGTGGTGTAGTGGTTAGCGCTGTCGCCTCACAGCAAGAAGGTCCGGGTTCGAGCCCCGTGGCCGGCGAGGGCCTTTCTGTGCGGAGTTTGCATGTTCTCCCCGTGTCCGCGTGGGTTTCCTCCGGGTGCTCCGGTTTCCCCCACAGTCCAAAGACATGCAGGTTAGGTTAACTGGTGACTCTAAATTGAGCGTAGGTGTGAATGTGAGTGTGAATGGTTGTCTGTGTCTATGTGTCAGCCCTGTGATGACCTGGCGACTTGTCCAGGGTGTACCCCGCCTTTCGCCCGTAGTCAGCTGGGATAGGCTCCAGCTCGCCTGCGACCCTGTAGAACAGGATAAAGCGGCTACAGATAATGAGATGAGATGAGAAGGATACAAACTACGGAGCGGCCACGGATTTTAATACGAATGCATCACGGATGCTAATAATTTACAGATCCGTCACAGATGTTTCAGTATATTACAGATTGGTTACTGATTTCATCACAGATAAAAAATTAAGAAGTCTAAAACAATAAAATGTTTGGACTGCTGAAGTTCTCATCTCATCATCTCTAGCCGCTTTATCCTTCTACAGGGTCGCAGGCAAGCTGGAGCCTATCCCAGCTGACTACGGGCGAAAGGCGGGGTACACCCTGGACAAGTCGCCAGGTCATCACAGGGCTGACACATAGACACAGACAACCATTCACACTCACATTCACACCTACGCTCAATTTAGAGTCACCAGTTAACCTAACCTGCATGTCTTTGGACTGTAGGGGAAACCGGAGCACCCGGAGGAAACCCACGCGGACACGGGGAGAACATGCAAACTCCACACAGAAAGGCCCTCGCCAGCCCCGGGGCTCGAACCCAGGACCTTCTTGCTGTGAGGCGACAGCGCTAACCACTACACCACCGTGCCACCCACTGCTGAAGTTCATAATTAAAATATCTTACCTGCATTTATATGTTTACTTTATTAATTTACTACTGACATTTCATGGAAAATAATCACATATCCGTGAATAAAAGATCCGTGCTTGGTATTATATTTTTTAAATTTAGATTAGCTTAGATTAGATTAGATAGAACTTTCCGTGAATCTGTATTCCGTGACTTTATGATGCATCAAGGATGTACAAAGATGCCTGGGGACAATACCATGCGCTCAGACAACGTCACATGGAAACAATTACAAACTGATTGGTCAGATGTTTTATGGGATCAGGTCCAGGCCAGGAAAAATCGCTCCAGAAGGAATCTCACCAATACGGATAAACCCAGGCCGGGGATATAGGGATCGTTATTGGTCTGGTGTGAGCATCAACCACATAAACTGCACGGGGCTGATTTATTTATAGTTATGGTTATAGTTATCGGTATTGTGGGACTGGGACTTAACGCTGATAACCAAGCAATGTTTAACTGATACGGACAAAACTGCATCAACAGGGGGCGATGTTGCCTTTCATACCACTGTAATGTCTCAATTGAGAGACACACACACAATCACACACACTTCTTGATAAGGAAACATTTTGTTGGGTTCTACATACGATAGAACCTTTAGGAGAACATTAAATGTTCTTTTGAAGACAGTGCTCCTGTTCCGTCTTTAAATATCTAACTTCTTCATGGCCTTGGTTTCCCCAGTGTGATCTTTTTCAGTTTGTATTTCCCCAAACAGAAAATGACAAAAGCTTCACCGATCATCACACAAGCCCTCGAGTGTGTAATGAAACATCAAGTCTGTGATGATACTGTGTCCCAAATGCTCTTCTTCTTCTAATCTCCCATGCATAGTTGAGGACACATATCTTTTTCGTCTCATCCTGAATCATGCGTTTGCAGTTTTGCGTCTCTCGTTTCCCAGTCCCTGTAAAGTCCACAAAGCCGTACAAGCTCACATTTTTCATTTTGGGAACAAAATGGCACTCGTGTGTTTTCTCTCTCTCTCTCTGCGCCTCTAAACCTCTTTGCTATTATTAGCTAGCACTGATCACAGCGGATGGGTTTATTGACCGCAGACAGAAACAAGGCTGCTGCCAGCACATCGGAAGCACTGATGAAGAAAACAACACTGAAATAAAGTGCACATTTTTACGTGTCATTAACTGGACTTTAATCTCATTAAGCAGGATTGGGGAAGGAGCTGATTTCTGTATTACTGCATTCTTCACAATCGCGGTGTAGTTTGAGGTGTCGTGAACGAACTGATGTAAAATAAATCATTTATCTTCAAATGGAAAATGACAACTTTCAATCTCAGTCGTCTGAATGAATAAAGACGTGTCGGGTTTGTGACAGCGATGCGTCCCAGATGCCTGTTTTGTTTTTGTTTTTTTCCCCTCGCGTCCTTGAGTATTCAAAGACTAATACACCACAGACCCACTCTTTTTATTATTAAGGCTTTCTTCACACAAGTGGTTTCTTTCTACTGCAAAAAAATCATTGTCTGGAATGCCTTCTGTGATAATAGGAGAAAAAAAAAAAGATGACGCACTGTAACCATAACTCTAGTGGAGTTTAACTCGTTGGCGTTGTTTTTATTTATAATAATAAAATACTACTACTACTACTACTAATAATAATAATAATAGGTAATCGTATGGGGCCGAGTAAAATTAAGGATTAATTTCACGAGTGATTTCAAAGTTTTGAAAATTCGCGACTCGCGCAATTTCAAAACTTTGAAATCACGAGTGAAATTGATCCTTAATTTTACTCGGCCCCATACGATGACTTGTTTATAATATACAGGGCCAAATTCATACTTCGGAAGCCATTCAAGTTCACAACATTTGTCATTCATGTTTTCTGAACCAATCAGGGCGCGAGACTATCTTGCACGTTTGAATCAGTTTCTAAAGTGTCTTTCATCGTGACACGGCGACATGACATGAGGATTTTGGACAGGATTTTAACATCTTTCAGGATTGATCCCAGATATTTCTCGTCTCAGATGCCGATCCAGTGCTGCCTGCATTACTTTAAGAGAGTCTAGTTCGTAGTTTTCCCCATTTTCTTTCCTCACTTCTGCATAAAACTGCGATAGCACCTTGTCTAACTCACAGCATTCATACGCCACTAGAGAGTCGTTTATTTGTCTTTCTGCGGCCCGTTTCTTAAACACGGAAAGCCAAAAATTCATACTTTTTTTTGGTATTTTCATATTCGCTTGCAGCTTTCAATTGGTTTATCATTTCTTTGTCAAATATAGTGAAACGCGGCATTGCTGAGTCAGCAGAGTCAGCCATTTTGTTGACAAAATTTGCTAATTTTTGTAACCGTAACCAAGCAACGAACTAGCCAATAGCTTTTCAGAAATACGGCCCTGTGTTAAGGAAAAAAGCCCTCCTTGATTGACCAATCAGAATTGAGTAATTTGGCCCTATGTATAATAATAATAATAATGGCGGCACGGTGGTGTAGTGGTTAGCGCTGTCGCCTCACAGCAAGAAGGTCCTGGGTTCGAACCCCGGGTCCGGCGAGGGCCTTTCTGTGTGGAGTTTGCATGTTCTCCCCGTGTCCGCGTGGGTTTCCTCCGGGTGCTCCGGTTTCCCCCACAGTCCAAAGACATGCAGGTTAGGTTAACTGGTGACTCTAAATTGAGCGTAGGTGTGAATGTGAGTGTGAATGGTTGTCTGTGTCTATGTGTCAGCCCTGTGATGACCTGGCGACTTGTCCAGGGTGTACCCCGCCTTTCGCCCGTAGTCAGCTGGGATAGGCTCCAGCTTGCCTGCGACCCTGTAGAAGGATAAAGCGGCTAGAGATAATGAGATGAGATGAGATAATAATAATAATACTTTGATTTCTTTTTCAGCATTTGCTCTTTATCTAACTACACTGAAAAAATAATGAATGGATAAACATATATTTAAATTAAAGGCAGCATTTCTACTTCAGTAAAATGTGTAAGTTTAAGTTGATGTTAAATGTATTAAATATAAATACTGTCTGTACATTCAGACATCACAGAGTTCATTTATTACAGTAATGTGGGAATTACGTGTGTATAAACTTCATATTTTACTTCAGTGGACATTCTGCTCATAATTTAAATACATTGATAAATAAATAATTTTTTTTCAGTGATATGGCAGAGGGATTTGTTTTATTGTGTGAGTTTTCTGGATTGACTCGGATTTGTCTCGGGAATTATCTCGGCTTTAGTGGAATTTATACTTGGACTTGTCTTACTCTTATGCAGTGCTCTGGCTAAATATAATCTTGACTGAGAGTTTTGTAAGGAAGGAAGGAAGGAAGCGAGTGAGTGAGTGAGTGAGTGAGTGAGTGAGTGAATGAATGAATGAACTGTGTGAGAGTGAATGGAGTGAATGAATGAAGTGAGTGAGTGAATTAAGTAAGTGAAAGAACGAATGAATTAATGGAGGGAGTGAGAGAAGTAAGTGAATGAATGAAGTAAGAGAATGAATGAATGAGGGAATTAAGTGAGGGAATGAATGAATGAATGAATGAATGAATGAATGGAGTGAGTGAATTAAGTAAGTAAATGAAAAGTAATTCGTTCACTCACTTAATTCACTGTCACTCACTCCACTCACTCACTCACTCACTCACTCACTCACTCACTCAATTAATTCAGAGTGAGTGAGTGACAGTGAATTAAGTAAGTGAGTGAACGAATTAAGTGAGTGAGTGGTTAAATTAAGTAAGTAAATGAATGAGGGAATTAAGTGAATGAATGAATGAATTAAGTCAGTGAGTGAGTGAATAATCAAATAAGTAAGTGAATGAGGTGAGTGAGTGAGAGTAGATGAATGGAGTGAGTGAATTAAGAGAATGAATGAATAAAGTCAATAAGTGAGTGAGTGAGTGAATGGAGTGAGAGAATTAAGATAATTAATTAATGAATGAATTAAGTCAATGAGTGAGTGAGTGAATGGAGTGAGTGAGAATGAATTAAGTATGAATGAATGAGTGAATTAAGTGAACAAATGAATAAATGAAGTAAATGAGTACGAGTGAATGAATGAAGTGAGTGAGTGGTTGAATTAAGTAAGTGAATGACGAGTGAATGAGTGAATGGAGTGACTGAATTAATTAATTAAGTAAGTGAATGAAATGAGTGAGTGAGAGTGAATTAAGTAAGAGAATGTATGAATGAAGTGAGTGAGTGAGTGAGTGAGTGAATGAATGGAGCAAGTGAGAATGAATGAATTAATGAATTAAGTAAGTGAACAAATGGATGAATTACTGAAGTGAATGAGTGAATGAATGGAGTGAATGGGTGAGTGAGAGTGAATGAATTGAGTGAGTGGTTGAAGTAAGCAAATGAATGAATGAATTAAGTAAGTGAACAAACGAATGAATGAATGAATGAATGAAGTGAGTGAGTGGTTGAATTAAGTAAGTGAATGACGAGTGAGTGAGTGAATGGAGTGACTGAGTGAATGAATAATTAAGTAAGTGAATGAAATGAGTGAGTGAGAGTGAATTAAGTAAGATAATGAATGAATGAATGAATGAAGTCAGTGAGTGAGTGGAGTGAGAGAGAATTAAGATAATGAATTAATGAATGAATGAAGTCAATGAGTGAGTGAGTGAGTGAGTGAATGGAGTGAGTGAATTAAGTGAATGAATGGAGTGAGTGAGTGAGAATGAATTAAGTAAGAATGAATGAATGAGTGAATTAAGTAAATGAATGAATGAATGAATGAATGAAGTGAGTGAGTGAGTGAGTGAGTGAGTGGTTGAATTAAGTAAGTGAATGACGAGTGAGTGAGTGAATGGAGTGACTGAGTGAATGAATAATTAAGTAAGTGAATGAAATGAGTGAGTGAGAGTGAATTAAGTTAGAGAATGAATGAATGAAGTCAGTGAGTGAGTGAGTGAGTGAGTGAGTGAGTGAGTGAGTGAGTGAGTGAATGGAGCAAGTGAGAATGAATTAAGTAAGAATGAATGAATTAAGTAAGTGAACAAATGGCTGAATTGAATGACTGAAGTGAATGAGTGAATGAATGGAGTGAATGGGTGAGTGAGAGTGAATGAATAGAGTGAGTGGTTGAATTAAGTAAATGAATGAATGAATGAATGAAGTGACTGAAGTAAGTAAATAAGTATTTAAGTAAGTCAGTGTTGTTTTTTTTCTTTTCACATGCACAAAAGTTTAACCAGAACTCATTCCTTCTTGTAGAAAAATTCATGAATAAAGCTGAAGTAGATTTGGATTCAAAAAGAATTTGGTCGTTTTCAGTCTTGATCTTGACTCGGTCTCACTTTCATTTAGACTCCGCCCCCTTAAGACTTGATCTCAGCTAGTCCTGGTGCTGGACTTGAAAACAGCAGTCTTAAGCACCTGGGACTCGTCCACCACATTACATCCTGATGAAAGTCCCCAAAATAACGCACTGTTTATCTCTAGTTACACTGCAACATTTCATTAAACTCCTAATATCACTAACGAGACTTTTTTCTATCGCTTGCCCCCTGAGCTGCGACCTGATTGGTCAGAAGATTAAATTAGCACTTGTGCTAAAACACTCAAACAATGCATCTGGTTTGTCCAATGTTATTGCTATGT
Organism: Neoarius graeffei; assembly: GCF_027579695.1. Classification (NCBI taxonomy): domain Eukaryota; kingdom Metazoa; phylum Chordata; class Actinopteri; order Siluriformes; family Ariidae; genus Neoarius; species Neoarius graeffei. The sequence goes on along the minus strand of NC_083595.1, from coordinate 50,591,545 downwards.
CCATATCAAATAAACATTTAATAATAAAAGATAAAAACTGCTTGACGCCACTAATAATTTCATTCAATGCCATAACCAGGGTGAAAATTTTATTTTTGTAAACATAGCACAATGCTGAATGGGTGCTTCATCAAGCGCTAATTATTAATCTCTCTGACTGTATGTTATCCTTTTGTTCTCACAGAAAATAACCGTTTTCTAAATCCAGTTAGATCGTTTAATGGGTCAAATATTTTGATTTCGAAAAAGAAGTTATCTGTTGATTTGAGGCTCCAAAACCAGCAAATTTCACAGTATTTTAGGAATTCATCTTTCATATTTCTTTAAGAAACGACACAGTGAATTGACTTTGCATTACAGGAGCACACAGGATGAGAGTTCCTTTGCAAGAACGTACCATTTATTATGTCTCCTTATTGAAATGTGGCTTTTAATGAGCCAAAACTGACGACATGACACTGTTTTTTTTCCTTGCATATTTTGTAAACAGGTCACAGTTTCATATTGTCTGATTTCAGTCGAGTAGAGATGCTAACATTTTTTTTCTTAATCATGTATTTTAGCTCGTTATTGTAAATGATGAAACCGAGCTGTTCATCGTTTTATATAATAAAGTCTTAATTACATAAAAATGCAAGGAAAAACACAGTAATTAATAACAGTGTATGTGTGTAAATTTTCCTAATTTCTATATTTAACTGAAACTGATGAGCAGCAGCAGCCTGGTAACTGGTGGTTTACTGAAAAAAAACCTGTAAATACACACAAAAATAAAACCATGCGAAACCTTGGAGTCCTAATAATCAGTTCCAGCCTCGCATTTCATCAGTGTAAATCCTGTAAATATTGTTCAGGGTGGATTTTTCTTTTCGTCCTTCAAACAGAAACGTGATGAAGGTGCTCCAGTATTGATGTAGAAGTTAAGGATGGCAGTTTATAGTAGAAATGGGTTTGTGATGACATGAAACGGATATAATTATTCCAAGATGTTTCTAGATCCAGCACCCGAGTGGCAAATGCCGTTAAACAGGAAGCTGTGGAATCGATTAAAAAGTTAGTGCATGTGCTAGTTATGAATAGAATTGACTGTTACAATAGTTTATGATCTGGTTTGCTGCAAACACAACTATCTACGTTGCAGCGTGTCCAGAATACAGCCGCGCACCTTATTTGCAATGTTTCCTGCTTTGATCACATCTCGCCTGTACTCTTTAAGCTTCGCTGGCTTCCAAGGCAATTTAGAATTAAATTTAAGGTACTAGTAATTACATTTAAGGATATTCACGGACTAGCACCTGAATCTATTAATGATTTAATTAGCATAAAGGGTACATCGCATTATTCTTTCAGATCAAATAGTGAGGTACTCCTTGGGGTGACACGGTGGTGGAGTGGTTAGTACTGTTGCCTCAGAGCAAGAAGGTTCCAGGTTCGAGCTTCACGGCCGACAGGGGTCTTTCTGTTAGTTTTTTTTCTTTTTTATCAGACATCTAATTTTTTAGGTTTGTTTACCTGACGTTTCGACGTACGACTGTCATCTTCCTCAGAGTGTCACCGGATGTTATTGGTGACGCATCTTTTATCAGCTGATGTTTCCGAAGGCGTGGCCTTCCTGTCTGGTTTGACAGGTCGGTCACGCCTTCTACTGTCTGTTGCCTTCGGAAACATCAGCTGATAAAAGATGCATCACCAATAACATCCGGTGACACTCTGAGGAAGACGACAGTCGTACGTCGAAACATGTCAGGTAAACAAACCTAAAAAATTAGATGTCTGATAAAAAAGAAAAAAAACTAACAATATTCAATATAAGACATAATGAACGTGGGCGGCACAGTGGTGTAGTGGTTAGCGCTGTCGTCTCACAGCAAGAAGGTCCTGGGTTCGAACCCCGGGTCCGGCGAGGGCCTTTCTGTGTGGAGTTTGCATGTTCTCCCCGTGTCCGCGTGGGTTTCCTCTGGGTGCTCCGGTTTCCCCCACAGTCCAAAGACATGCAGGTTAGGTTAACTGGTGACTCTAAATTGACCGTAGGTGTGAGTGTGAATGGTTGTCTGTGTCTATGTGTCAGCCCTGTGATGACCTGGCGACTTGTCCAGGGTGTACCCCGCCTTTCACCCGTAGTCAGCTGGGATAGGCTCCAGCTTGCCTGCGACCCTGTAGAAGGATAAAGCGGCTAGAGATAATGAGATGAGATGAGACATAATGAACGTAATCGAAAGAGGGGTCTTTCTGTGTGGAGTTTGCATGTTCTCGCCGTGTCTGCGTGGGTTTCTTCCAGGTGCTCCGGTTTCCTCCACAGTCCAAAGACGCGCAAGTCAAGTCAAAGCCCTTCCCGTGCCAGGACCTGGTCTTCCCAGGCAGTCTCCTGTCCCAGTACTATCCAGGCCCTGAAGGCGTACTGGGCGGCGCCAATCTCTGCTTCTATGGACCCTTTTCACGTGACGTCACGACAAACTCGGCCGCCATTTTGGACATGTACTACCAGTAGTTTACCACAGCCAACATTGAGGAACGGCAGCAAAGAAAGTTTTTACTTTCAGCAAGACTTCCATCATGTCACTATATTGTTGTGCACCTGGATGTAGTAACCATCAACAAACAAGGCAAGGTTTATCATTTTATCAGATCCCGACGGAGAAGATGGATAGCGGCCATTAACAGGAAAGATTGGCAGCCCTCAGCATACCAACGCTTGTGTAGTGACCACTTTGTTGGAGGTAAGACGAATAAAATTAGCCAGAAAAGGCATTACATTGCTGTTAACATTCTGTGGCGGTGAGTGTGTAACCAAATAGGCTAAAATAACCCATTGTAACCTCTTTGTTCTTCTGTAGTAGCTATTGTTGACTAGCTAATGTCAACAAGTAGCTGGTATGTTACTGTAGCAATGTTTACGTTCAGTCATTTGGATGACTGTTAAAACCTTTCAGTCTCAAGTTTTTCCTTTACTGTATTTACTAGTTTACTGTAATTATGATCCGGCAGCTATTTACACCGGATCCAGTGTAAATAGCTGCCGGAGCCAACGTCCGAGGTTCCGGAGCGCGCTCCAGCTTGCTCCCCCTCAAATTAAGCAGCGCGCTCCGGCTTGCTCCCCCTCAAATTAAGCAGCGCGCTCCGGCTTGCTCCCGGAGTGCTCCGGTCGAGGTTCCGGAGCGCGCTCCGGCCGAGGTTCCCCTCAAATTAAGCAGCGCACTCCGGCTTGCTCCCGGAGTGCTCCGGCCGAGGTTCCGGAGCGCGCTCCGGCCGAGGTTCCCCTCAAATTAAGCAGCGCGCTCCGGCTTGCTCCGGAGCAAGCCGGAGCGCGCTCCGGAACCTCGGCCGGAGCACTCCGGGAGCAAGCCGGAGCGCGCTCCGGAACCTCGGACGTTGGCGTGTATGTGTATGGCGATGGGTTTTTAACGACATAGGTATACAGATCATGTGGGCCGAAGTCAGGTAAAGACGAGGGCTTTGTGTTCTTCTGTACGTCAGTGAACAATCCTGGTGGAAGCAGATAAACGTCGTTCTCTAAGCCTGCTAACCTCAATTTTTGCAAATACCTCTCCCTCTGCTCGCCCTGTAAATGCCCTACGTTGCTGGATAGTGAAGGTGTTTTCTGCATCTCGCTCCTTTTTCTTTTATGTTTTTCATTTGTCGCCTTCCTTGCATTCAAACTGATTTGAGCCGAAGTCCACTACATGTCCAAAATGGCGGTCGCGTTTACGAAGGTCACGTGACTGAGGCCTCTAACTATGGTTACAGTGGGGGGCGGGTCCTCTGGTAACCGCGAGAGTTTGCCTCCCCACTCGCATCTGTATTGCAGCGTGCCTTGCCAGATGGCAGTAGGCACCATTTTTATGATGGTCTTTTAGTATGACCCAACTGCAAGTAGAATTCGTGATCTCTCGGTTGACAGGCGGACACGCTAACCACGAGGCCAACTCGTGGTAAAGACATACAAGATAGGTAAAATACCCAGCCACTGGGGTTGCACAAGCCAGTGCATACTTAGTGCCGGTCCCAAGCCCGGATAGACTGGGGAGGGTTGCCTTAGGAAGGACAGCCGGTGCCAGATCAAATATGCGTAACAGATCCGCCAAAAGAAGAAGAAAAACTGAGCTACTCCTTGAGTTTCCAAGAGAACGAACAAAGAGGACATTGGGGACATGGACTTTTGTGCTTCCATCCCTGGACTATGAAACTCACTACCAAGTTGTATTTGTAAGTGTAAAACTCTAGACGAGTTTAAAAATGTTTTGAAAACGCATTTATTTAAGCTCGCTTTTATAATTAAGATCTAATTAGAATTATTTTTGTATTGATCTTTATCATAGTTTTATTGTAGTTTTAGCTCAAGTTCTATATTATTGTACATTCTTAGCTTTTAATAAGTAGATATTTAACAGTTATTCCACGAAATCGAGTCGTACATGAGCTGATAGCTGATGAGGCGCATAGCACCGAATTGTCTATAATCCATGTATGACAAGAATGAGTGGAATAACCGTTTTATTCTATCCACATTCACTGGATTTTGAAAAACAGAGCATTTTTATTTTTGAAAATTCAAGAAATAAAAATTTTATACAAAACGTCTGACAAAATCATTTCCACTTAGAATGTAAACAAAGCGACAAAATGACAGGAGCAATTTGTGAAAAATGCGATAATAATAATTCTTGAAAAATAATTTAAAAAAAGATACGTTCTTACCGTCAAATACTTTCATTCCATATTTTGTTGCTTTTTTTTGTATTTTTTGGGGTTTTGTTTTCAAGTAGAGTTTTTATATCGTCCTTGGTTGGTTCAGCAACACGCTCCGCCATTTTATTGTTGTTGTTCTTCTTCTTTAGGGTTTTTTGGTGGTTGCCAAACCAACTTAAAAGTGCATTACTGCCACAGATTGGACTGGAGTGTGGAACAGGAGATATTGGAGGGAAAAAAACCCCCCAAACAAACAAACAAAAACTATATTCTTTTAGCTATTTCTGTTTCTTTTAAATACTTCATAAAACTGCCATTTTGTTTTTCTCTACTCATGGTATATGAGCTGATATCCTAGTAGTAGAGTTGCCAATCAGAACGCGTGATTGCTCATACCCAGTGAATGTGGATAGAATAATGTTTTAAAGTTAATTCTGTAATGCGCAGGTGATCATATATTCATGCAGCCTGTGCACTATAAAAGTAAAATTATTATTATTATTCAAAGGGCGGCACGGTGGTGTAGTGGTTAGCGCTGTCGCCTCACAGCAAGAAGGTCCGGGTTCGAGCCCCGTGGTCGGCGAGGGCCTTTCTGTGCGGAGTTTGCATGTTCTCCCCGTGTCCGCGTGGGTTTCCTCCGGGTGCTCCGGTTTCCCCCACAGTCCAAAGACATGCAGGTTAGGTTAACTGGTGACTCTAAATTGAGCGTAGGTGTGAATGTGAGTGTGAATGGTTGTCTGTGTCTATGTGTCAGCCCTGTGATGACCTGGCGACTTGTCCAGGGTGTACCCCGCCTTTCGCCCGTAGTCAGCTGGGATAGGCTCCAGCTTGCCTGCGACCCTGTAGAACAGGATAAAGCGGCTACAGATAATGAGATGAGATGAGGTTATTATTCAAATTAGTCATGACGTCATCCATAAATAATCCACTGCCTATTCAAAATCTTATTTATATTTAGACCAGACAGCAGCGTTACGTGCAAATCAATATTCCTGTCTGGATTCTTAAAAAGGCATTAATAATAAAAGAAAAGAACGTGGTACTCGGATTGATTCCTGTGCCACATTTAATCACCAGCCACACACACAATGTTTCTCAGTGCTTTCATTACTTGCTGTTGCATCCGCTGAGAGAAAATCAAACGAATTATTTTCCAAAATTGGTGTCCTTTCTTCTTTTTATTAATGCCATAGAATTCCTCCTGACTGAGCTTCGGTGCTGCTCAAGCACAAATTATAACCCACTCTGATTATTTTTTTCCTCGGCTACGAGTGCATGAGAAGAGCTCTTCAGTACGGCTTTGCACAGATGAATGAGAGTAATTGAAAAGGACTAACGCTTTCGGAAGATTGCAAATCCCCAGGACAGCCGTCTCATAAACTGTATTACAAACACAGGAATGCCTGCGAACAAAGACGAAATAATAAAATAAAACCGCTGATCTATTGACATTTCAAGGGGTCGAGGGTTTGTGTCCACGGTCCTCGCACAAATGAAACTGTCATGGGACTTTTTATGTGGCGTGATTTGAGACGTGAGCACGGCACGCTGCGAGATTAGGTCTTTGGAGGTCAGCAGGGAACGAGGTCGAGTGGAGAGGAAAAGATTGTCGTGTCCTTAATAATGGGCATTTATCACAGATGACAATCTCTCTTTCTCTTTCACACTCGTTTACACTGATCACTGAATCTTCTTCACTGTGAAATCATTTCCTTACCTCTTTTAGGATGAACTGCTTTCCATGCTGGTTTCTTGTTTTTTATTTATTTTAAACACAAGTGTAATTGGGCGGCACGGTGGTGTAGTGGTTAGCGCTGTCGCCTCACAGCAAGAAGGTCCGGGTTCGAGCCCCGTGGCCGGCGAGGGCCTTTCTGTGTGGAGTTTGCATGTTCTCCCCGTGTCCGCATGGGTTTCCTCCGGGTGCTCCGGTTTCCCCCACAGTCCAAAGACATGCAGGTTAGGTTAGCTGGTGACTCTAAATTGAGCGTAGGTGTGAATGGTTGTCTGTGTCTATGTGTCAGCCCTGTGATGACCTGGCGACTTGTCTAGGGTGTACCCCGCCTTTCGCCCGTAGTCAGCTGGGATAGGCTCCAGCTTGCCTGCGACCCTGTAGAACAGGATAAAGCGGCTACAGATAATGAGATGAGATGAGACAAGCGTAATTGCATTCATTTCGATGCCGTTTTGTCAGTATTGCACCTCAAAGACAGTTTATTCCCCAAATCTCACTCGTTCATTAGGGCTCAGTTCCCATTCTACCTCAGGGTTCAACTGGCGTGATAAATGATCTGCAGTGGTATTTCGAATTCCAGCTACATGCGCTGCGGACAGCCAGTTCTCACGTTCTACCGGCCATGACCAAATATCTTTTGCAATGGTGTCACAAGCTGGAGCCCTACAACCTCCCATGGCATTAATGTAGGTCTTGTCCTTAACACAGATGCTTCTGGAAGGGGATGGGCTACTACTTCGGGCAGTTGTTCTACTCAGGGTTTGTGGTCGCCTGAGGAGGCTTCTTACCATATCAATGTTTTAGAATTAAAACATTGACCCAGATGTTGTAGCTTTGTTACAATTGAGGGCAGAGTGGTGGTGCAGTTGTTATTACCGTAAGCTCACAGCAAGAAGGTTCTGGGTTCAAACCTCACTAGAGTTTCCATGTTCTCCTTGTGTCTGAGTGGGTTTCTTCCCAAATACATGTAGATTTGGTCAAGTGTCAACTCTATATTGCCTCTAGGTGTCAATGTGGGCATAGTGATTGATTGGTGACCCGCCCTCGGTGAGCCCCACCTCTCACCTGAAGTCAGTTGGGATTGGCTCCACCTTCCCCGATGACCCTAACAGATAAGCGCTATCGAGAATGGATAAATAGTTATGATCGATTGTGTTCTATGACCCCTTGTGTATTTAGAGATTTGCTTGAACCCTTTGACTTGAAAGCAGATTATATACAGTCCTGTGCAAAAGTCTTAGCCCCCTTTGTTATAGATTTCTATTTTATGACTTCTACCGTACATTATCAAGTCACAACGTTACAAAAACATTTGCGAGTTCCAAACATTCGCTCGTTTTCCAGCACAAAATTAAATGTTATAGAAATGTTTTTTTTGTAATATGTCTGAGCAGCATATTCCATAAGAGAGCACTTTATAGATTAAAAAGAAAACATAACGAAGGCTACTGGAAAATTTTTGGTGCAAAATGAAGAAGCGAATGTGACAGTCAGCGTGTCCAGAAGAACTGTGGCTGGTTCTAGAAGATGCTCAGTAAAACCTACAGCTCATTTCTGCATAAAACTGACCTCACTGGACCGGAGATTACTCATCTCATCTCATTATCTGTAGCCGCTTTATCCTGTTCTACAGGGTCGCAGGCAAGCTGGAGCCTATCCCAGCTGACTACGGGCGAAAGGCGGGGTACACCCTGGACAAGTCGCCAGGTCATCACAGGGCTGACACATAGACACAGACAACCATTCACACTCACATTCACACCTACGCTCAATTTAGAGTCGCCAGTTAACCTAACCTGCATGTCTTTGGACTGTGGGGGAAACCGGAGCACCCGGAGGAAACCCACGCGGACACAGGGAGAACATGCAAACTCCACACAGAAAGGCCCTCGCCGGCCACGAGGCTCGAACCCGGACCTTCTTGCTGTGAGGCGACAGCGCTAACCACTACACCACCGTGCCGCCCCCGGAGATTACTATTATTATTATTTTTTCAAAGCAAAAGGAATTTTGTCTCACATCAAATATTGACACTGTTAAAATTTATTATGGCTTACTGGTTACTGTTTATAGGTTGGGTTTTTTTTAATGTTGAAACATTTCATTATTTTTTAAGCCGTTTTTGGTCGACAGCATTTGTTTACGTACATGTGCCTAAGACTGTTGCACAGTACCCCAGTCACTGGGTGTATGGTTTGGCTGCCATTTTTGTTGGGTCTGTTTTTTTTTGTTCATCAGGGAGAAAAGGGATACTAAACATGATTCATCACCTTTTTTGTAGAGGTATGAATGACAGCTTCCTTTTGCGGAGTAACTTTTGGGTTTGTGTGTTATACTGGTGACTGTAAATGTTTTCCGTAGTAAATCTCATAAAAGATAATTTGTGCTATTGTTCCTATTTTCACCCACATTTCTCATCTTATGTTTCTGTTCTCAGCCCCAATGCTAGCCTGGAGCGTAACACTGAGGTTTACACACTGAGTAACGAACCGTTAAGAAACACTGCGTATACCTCCGACATACTGTAGGGTTATCAATGTACTGATAATAAAAACAAATTAATAACTCACATTATTCTATCCATATTCATTGGATATGAGCAATCGCTCGCTCTGATTGGCTACTCTACTATTAGGATATCAGCTCATATACCATGAGTAGAGAAAAACACAATGATAGAGCGTGTTACCGAACCAACCGAGGATGAAATAAAAACTCTACTTGAAAACGACCCCCCCCCCCCAAAAAAAGCGCAACAAAATATGGAATAAAAGTATTTAATGGTAAGAACATACCTTTTTTATTTTCCAAGAAATATTATCGTATTTTTCACAAATTGCTCCTGTCATTTCGCCGGTTTGTTTACATTCTAAGCGGAAATGATTTTGTCGGACATTTTGTATAAAGTTTTTATTTATTGAATTTGCAAAAATTTAAAAATAAAAATGCTCTGTTTCTCGAAATCCAGTGAATGTGGATAGAATAAAACAGTTATTCCACTCAATCTCGTCGTACATGGATTATAGACAACTTGGTGCTATGCGCCTCGTCGGCTATCGGCTCATGTACGACTCGATTTCGTGGAATAACTGTTAAATATAAGGAGAAAGTCAGATAAATACTCCAGCATTGCTTTTGAAAAGATTTATGAAATACTTGTGAATGTGTCAGAGATTTTCTAGACACGTTCTCTTTTCACCAAACAAAACACGATCCAGTTCCTGATTAGCTGAAGGAAGTGAGAGCTGCAGGTGAGTAAAGGTGTGTGTTACCTGGCTGGCAGGGGTGTGACCCACCACTGACTCGTACGGAGGAGGAAGCTCGGATGGATACACGATTCCTGGGCTGTTAATAGGAACGCCGTAGATGGCACTGAAGGGGGAGTGAGGGAAGTCGAGATGCAGACCTCTGAAGGACGAAAGAAAACTTATTTCAGTCTGAACTCACACTGAGACCACAGCATGTATTCTGAGTTGATTTGTACATGATACACTCCCTGGCCACTTTAATAGGAACTTATTCTTGATTCGAAGATCCCTGTTCTTGGCTGCAGGAGCGGAACCCAATGTGTTCTTCTGTTCTGCTGTTGCATGCTGAGCAGGGGCGGACTTACCATTAGGCAAACCAAGGCGGTTGCCTAGGGCCCCGGGGGCCCTAACAGTCAGCCCTGTCACGGTAAACACCAAACAATATATATGTAATCTTAATTTGTCTCTGATATTAAGTAGTCAATGATATAAATGGAAAAACACACCAAAATAGCATCAGAATATCGAATTCATGTGTATTTAGTATTTGTCCCAGCACACACACACACACACACACACCCTGGTTGTTTTACATTGGACTAGTCCATGATCTGATGACGCAGACAGGTGCGTGACGGAAATTCAAACCAAAGCAGAGGGAACTGTAAACAAGATGAAGCGCAGTTATGAGAGTGGTTGCGCTAAACGAAAAAAAAGGGCACAAAGCAAAAAGAATGCAGCTGCACTTCTGAAACTAACTACATTTTTCAAATCGCCTGAGTCTGCTACGGCCTCAACCTCCGCTGTTGACTCTGTTGAGGAATGTGTTCCTTGTGCTCCAAAAGACTTTGGAGAAGCCAGCAACAAGTAGGACTTTCTTTCTCATATGATTATGATGAACAATGGACATTTGGAGATTAAGGACTTTTCAGTAATGTACTGGCTGCAACCTTTAAAAACTCATACCTTTCTTTTTCTCTACCCCCCCCACCTACACCCCATTATGGAATGGTGATGGAATACATGAACAATGGAATTTTGAAGATTAAGGACATTTCAATAATGTACTGGCTGCATCCTTTACAAACTCACAATCCCTCTGTATCTGTCTCTCAACCACTGTATTGCCCGTCACTAAATGGCTCTCTCTCTCACTCACTCACTCACTCACTCACTCACTCACTCACTCACTCACTCTCTCTCTCTCTCTCTCTCTCGTACATTTATCTTGGCATCAGTCTTATCCCACTGAAATGTAGAGGTTTCGATAGAGTAATATCCATTTGTGTTGTAGTTCTGATAACAGTAAGATCATTTTGTATCTCTGGTAATGTGTATCTGGTAATATGGACCCATTTGTGTTCTACTTCTGATAAGAATAAGATCATTTTATATCTGGTAATATGTATCTGTGGAGTAAAAATAATAATCGGATTTCAGATATCCTTGTTTTATTAAAATATGGAGATTGACTCTTAAAATTTCTCTCTCTCTCTCTCTCTCTACTGTCTCTTCTTCTGTTGTTTGCCTTGTCGCTCTCTCTCTTTCTGGTTTGATCTGAGCAATAAACACTGTCAGAATTTTGGCAAATGCTGGAGTAATCTCAAACCTGTTTCACTGTGGAGCTTATTTGGGGCACATCGTTAGTGGCAGTTTGCTATCTTTTTTTCTGAATTTACAGCAAGGAGATATGGCATGTGCCAAGTAGGGATGACCATTATTCTGTAAGCGTGTTTCAAGACTGACTTTTGAGGGCCCCATGTCTGTATTTTGCCTAGGGCCCCAAAATGGCTAGAACCGCCCCTGATGCTGAGATGCTTTTCTGCTCACCACACTTGTAAAGAGTGATTATATGAGTTACTATATCCTTCCTGGCAAAAAAGCTTGAACCAATCTGTCCATGTTCTGGTCTCTGACCCTCTCTTATCAACAAGGTGTTTGTTTTTTCCACCCACAGAACTCTTGCTCGCTCGCTCACTCATGCCCCTTTTCCACCAAAGCAGTTCCAGGGCTGGTTCGGGGCCAGTGCTTAGTTTGGAACCGGGTTTTCTGTTTCCACTGACAAAGAACTGGTTCTGGGGCCAGAAAAACCGGTTCCAGGCTAGCACCAACTCTCTGCTGGGCCAGAGGAAAGAACCGCTTATGTCAGCGGAGGGGGAGCTGTTAAGACCAACAACAAAAACAAGACCGCGAAAGATCGCCATTTTTAAGCGACGAGAAGCAGCAGCTGTACAAACGCGAAGTCATCCATTATTATTATTGTTGTTGTTGCTGCTGCTGCTTCTTCCGTGTTGTTTTTGCTTTGATATTCGCGCCAAGGTTTATGTAAACGTAGCGCCGTAACTTCCGTATACAGCGACATAATGACGTATACAGCGACGTAATGACGTATACAGCGACGTAATGACGTGGCTCCGCTTAGCACCGCAAGCGATGGAAAAGCAAACTGGTTCTCAGCTGGCTTGCAAGTTGAACGAGTTGTGAACCAGCACCAGCACCGGCCCCGAACCAGCCCTGGAACTGATTTGGTGGAAAAGGGGTAACAGTGTTTTTTGTTTTCCGCACCATTCTGTCTGTGTAATCTCTAGAGACTGTTGTGTGTGAAAACCCCAGGAGATCAGCAGTTTCTGAAATACTCATCTGGCTCAAACCAACAGCCATGCCACAGTGAAAGAAAGCCACACTTCACTGTGAGATCACAATTTTTCCCGTTCTGATGTTTCAACGTTGTGAACATTAGTTGAAGCTCTTGGTTTGTATCTGCGTGATTTGACGCATTTGCTGCTGTCAAGGGATCGGCTGATTAGGGATCTGCAGAAAAACAAACAGCAGGTGGATGTAGGGGTGTTCCTAATAAAGTGGCCAGTGAGTGTATATGAAATACAGAACGGTCATGTGACAGACACTTTTTTTTAAAATCACGTTTTTGTTTTTTTTTTGATATTGACAAAGAACATTCATTAAACATTCAACTTTTTTTCACAATACTACTCCAAGGACAAAATAAACGTTCCCGTGTCGTACCTCTGACTGTTACAAAGCACTGACACTGGAGACTCCTTCCATAAATGTAAAATACATATTTCCTAATCGAAAACTTCACCATATCCATAGCGATATGGTAAAAATTTCAACAAAACACAATTGTGAATGGTTTATGTTTCCACCGAGTGATGTTATTACATTACAGGCATTTAGCAGACGATCTTATCCAGTGCCTTGCTCAAGAGCACTTCAGCCGTTCCTGCTGGTTCAGGGAATTGAACCAGTAACCTTTTGGTCCTGAAGCTGATTCTCTAACCGTTAGGCCATGGCTTCGCCCACCTCATTAAAGCCGGGTTTCTCCTCTTCCTCTTCCAGAGCGCCCTTTTTTCTGAAACATACCATTTCCATTTGCTCCTCATGCCATGTCATGTGACTTAAATGCGGAAAATGTTTCAAAAATATCAATAATATGTAAAATATTGCTTTATCATTTTGTGTTTGTGATATTTGAGAGCTCCTCCCCCTCTGACACTGAGGTTTCCTTTACTCGTGTTTTTTTAGTTTGCATATTTCTAATTGTGCAATAAGCAGGTTAATGGAAACACGGTGAGTATTAATGTGGCTCCTTTGCTATATAACAAACTTTTGTTAAAAAAATCTGTTTCTTATTAGTGTATTACTTAATTAATTTATTATTATATTAAGTGGATTCTTGATGTGAAAGCCTCTGTGATTTGCAGCTGGAATGACTGTCACAGCTGCTGTTATAGAAAATTAACCACCATGTTCCGACCAATCAGAATTGAGAATGTGACAGAGCTGTGCTATTAAACCCAGTAAAACTTTTTAGATGATATACCGTCTTTCACGGATGTTACGCTATTCGAAAAGTGAATGAGAATCTGATCAAACAAACGCAGACAATGTTGTGGAATTTTTGTATAATTTTAATACAAATGAATCCTGAGAAAATTAGAAACACTTGATCTTAAACGTTAAACTTTTTTTTTCGTCAGGATATGGCATTGATTGCTGCAGGATCTCATTCTTTTTTTTTTTCTCCAATTCCTCACTTTGTTTTCCTTATTTCGTACTCCTGAGGTATAAAACGCTGTCCTGTTCTTCTCCATGATCTCTCAACGCTTCCAAAAGTCATGTCTGGAACGTGATCTTTAGTTTGGAACACGTATGTTATTTGGTTTATTCTGTATTAACGGCTGAAGGGTGAGTGTGACCCAGGGCCAAGGTGACTCATCAGTGGGTTTTTATGAGGGCGAGAGAATCGATGGAGGATTTACACTGAAATTACAAAACCCACCCACACAGAGAGAGAGAGAGAGAGAGAGAGAGAGCTCCTTTCCCACAGCCTGTTCATGGTGGAAATCTTACGCCTTTATTCTGCCTCGCGTTCTGTATAAAGAGTCCAAATGCAGAACACGGGGTCTGTGTTGTTCCGCCTCTGAGCTGGAGTGACTGGGAGTAACAGAGTCGGAATTGATGTCTGTGTCAAAGGGACAGCCGGCATGGCGGGACAGAGGTGTGACGTTTTGACACTGACATTCTATTTTCCGAGACCAGCGCTAATTCAAAACGTCTCCATCTACAGTGGTGCTTGAAAGTTTGTGAACCCTTTAGAATTTTCTATATTTCTGCATAAATATGACCTAAAACATCATCAGATTTTCACACAAGTCCTAAAAGTAGATAAAGAGAACCCAGTTAAACAAATGAGACAAAAATATTACACTTGGTCATTTATTTATTGAGGAAAATGATCCAATATTACATATCTGTGAGTGGCAAAAGTATGTGAACCCCTAGGATTAGCAGTTCATTTGAAGGTGAAATTAGAGTCAGGTGTTTTCAATCAATGGGATGACAATCAGGTGTGAGTGGGCACCCTGTTTTATTTAAAGAACAGGGATCTATCGAAGTCTGATCTTCACAACACATGTTTGTGGAAGTGTATCATGGCACGAACAAAGGAGATTTCTGAGGACCTCAGAAAAAGTGTTGTTGATGCTCATCAGGCTGGAAAAGGTTACAAAACCATCTCTAAAGAGTTTGGACTCCACCAATCCACAGTCAGACAGATTGTGTACAAATGGAGGAAATACAAGAGCATTGTTACCCTCCCCAGGAGTGGTCGACCAACAAAGATCACTCCAAGAGCAAGGTGTGTAATAGTCAGCGAGGTCACAAAAGACCCCAGGGTAACTTCTAAGCAACTGAAGGCCTCTCTCACATTGGCTAATGTTAAGGTTCATGAGTCCACCATCAGGAGAACACTGAACAACAATGGTGTGCATGGCAGGGTTGCAAGGGGAAAGCCACTGCTCTCCAAAAAGAACATTGCTGCTCATCTGCAGTTTGCAAAAGATCACGTGGACAAGCCAGAAGGTTACTGGAAAAATGTTTTGTGGACGGATGAGACCAAAATAGAACTTTTTGGTTTAAATGAGAAGTGTTATGTTTGGAGAAAGGAAAGCACTGCATTCCAGCATAAGAACCTTATCCCATCTGTGAAACATGGTGGTGGTAGTATCATGGTTTGGGCCTGTTTTGCTGCATCTGGGCCAGGACGGCTTTCCATCATTGATGGAACAATGAATTCTGAATTATACCAGCGAATTCTAAAGGAAAATGTCAGGACATCTGTCCATGAACTGAATCTCAAGAGAAGGTGGGTCATGCAGCAAGACAACGACCCTAAACACACAAGTCGTTCTACCAAAGAATGGTTAAAGAGGGATAAAGTTAATGTTTTGGAATGGCCAAGTCAAAGTCCTGACCTTAATAAATGGAAATGTTGTGGAATTACCTGAAGCGAGCAGTTCATGTGAGGAAACCCACCAACATCCCAGAGTTGAAGCTGTTCTGTACGGAGGAACAGGCTAAAATTCCTCCAAGCTGGTGTGCAGGCATAGGCGGTTTTAAACGGGGGCCAGAGGGGGCCAGTGCCCCTGTAAAATTGCTCCTGGCCCCTGTTGTGGCCCCTGTGCTGAACAGATAATAAGATTTATTAATTTCGACGTGCGCTGGCTCGAAGATCGGAACTGACATGACGGAGTGTTCTACACGGACTCCTTAAAGCGCTACACGCACACTGTTACCTGCAGCAGAAAGACCAGCAGCAGCGTGAATTGTAAACTTCGGACGAGTGATAACAGCTGTCACGTCCGAAGTTTTTTGATTGAAAAGCCATCAGATACAGTAGCGTTGACACTTTTCACTGAGCCATATAAAGAAGTATTTTTTGAGCTCTTTAGACTATGCAAAATAGCTGTGGCACTCCCAGTGAGCTCTGCCTCTTGTGAGCGGAGTTTCTCCACTTTGAAACTGGTGAAGACCTACGGTACCTCCGATCCACCATTAGTGAGGAGCGTCTAAGCAATCTTGGTGTGCTCAGCATTGAATCCAGAAGGTCCAAGGCTTTGAACCTTGATGCATTTGTAGACCGTTTCTCAAGGAGTCACAATCGCAGAATCTTGTTGCTGTAGTGTTTCAGCCTGCTGTGAATGCTATAGGGTGATTCTGAGACCACTGTATGTGAATTTATTTTTTCTTTCTATTTTTCCCCCCTGCTGTACATAAAGAAAGAGTGAGATGATGACAGTGTGATTTAGATAAAGATAGTGATTGTACATTCAAGTCTCATGCTGTGAAAAAGAAAATTCATTCATGCTGTGAATTTAAAAAGTGTCATTGGACAGATAAAAGGTTCATTGTATGCAAAAATAGAAATCTTTTTTTACAAAAAAGAGAAACATGGTTTTAAGATTTATTGAGCACAATTTATTTTATGTTTAGGCTATTGAGACAGAATGTTTATCTCATTGTATTTATGCTCAATGTATTTTGTTTTGGTTTTAAATAAACTAAACAAAACATTTTGAACGCTTAAATATTGCCATGTTTTTTCCTTATGTGCCCCCCTGAAAAAACACTGGCCCCACCTCGGCCCCCCTAGTAATTTTGGTCTAGAACCGCCACTGTGTGCAGGACTGATCAACAGTTACCGCAAACGTTTAGTTGCAGTTATTGCTGCACAAGGGGGTCACACCAAATACTGAAAGCAAAGGTTCACATATTTTTGCCACTCACAGATATGTAATATTGGATCATTTTCCTCAATAAATAAATGACCAAGTATAATAATTTTGTCTCATTTGTTTAACTGGCTTCTCTTTATCAACT
Source organism: Neoarius graeffei (assembly GCF_027579695.1). Classification (NCBI taxonomy): domain Eukaryota; kingdom Metazoa; phylum Chordata; class Actinopteri; order Siluriformes; family Ariidae; genus Neoarius; species Neoarius graeffei. Next base: position 50,574,697 of record NC_083595.1, on the reverse strand, counting down.
TTTAGGACTTGTGTGAAAATCTGATGATGTTTTAGGTCATATTTATGCAGAAATATAGAAAATTCTAAAGGGTTCACAAACTTTCAAGCACCACTGTATGGTGTCGAACATCTGCGCGCCTTTCTGTCTCAAATCACTTCCTCGTTCTCTTCACTTTCTCCTCCAACATATTTCTGATCACACAAACATATTGCTTGCTCGAGTCTCCACTCCCGTCTTCCTCATTAACTCTCTCTCTCTCTGCCCCTCTCTCTCTCTGTCTCTCTCTTTGCTCCCCTCTCTGCCTCTCTGTCTCTCTCTCTCTCTTGCTCTCTCTCTCTCTGTCTGTCTCTCTTGCTCTCTCTCTCTCTCTGTCTGTCTTGCTCTCTGTGTCTGTCTGCCTGTTTCTCTGTCTGTCTCTCTCGTTCTCTCTCTCTGTGTGTCTCTCTCTCTTGTTCTCTATCTCTGCCCTCTCTTTCTCTCTCTCTGCCCGCTGCCCCTCTTTCTCTCTCTGCCCCACTTTCTTTTTCTCTCTCTGCCCCCTCTTTCTCTCTCTCTGCCCCCCTGCCCCCTCTTTCTCTCTCTGCCCCACTTTCTTTTTCTTTCTCTGCCCCCTCTTTCTCTCTCTCTCTGCCCCCTGCCCCCTCTTTCTCTCTTTGCCCCCACTTCTCTCTCTGCCCCTCTTTCTCTCTGCCCCCACTTCTCTCTCTCTGCCCCCTTTCTCTCTCTCTGTCCCCACTTATCTCTCTCTGCCCCCTCTTCTCTCTCTCTGCCCCCACTTCTCTCTCTCTGCCCCCACTTCTCTCTCTCTGTCCCCTCTTCTCTCTCTGCCCCCACTTCTCTCTCTCTGCCCCCACTTCTCTCTCTCTGCCCCCACTTCTCTCTCTCTGCCCCCTCTTCTCTCTCTCTGCCCCCTCTTCTCTCTCTCTGCCCCCTCTTCTCTCTCTCTGCCCCCTCTTCTCTCTCTCTGCCCCCTCTTCTCACTCTCTGCCCCCTCTTCTCACTCTCTGCCCCCACTTCTCTCTCTCTGCCCCCTCTTCTCTCCCTCTGCCCCCACTTCTCTCCCTCTGCCCCCTTTCTCTTTGCCCCCTCTTTCTCTCTCTGCCCCACTTCTCTCCCTCTGCCCCCACTTCTCTCCCTCTGCCCCCTTTCTCTCCCTCTGCCCCCACTTCTCTCCCTCTGCCCCCACTTCTCTCCCTCTGCCCCTTTCTCTCTCTCTGCCCCCTTTCTCTCTCTCTGCCCCCTTTCTCTCTCTCTGCCCCTACTTCTCTCTCTCTCTGCCCCCACTTCTCTCTCTCTGCCCCCACTTCTCTCCCTCTGCCCCCACTTCTCTCCCTCTGCCCCCACTTCTCTCCCTCTGCCCCTTTCTCTCTCTCTGCCCCCTTTCTCTCTCTCTGCCCCTACTTCTCTCTCTCTCTCTGCCCCCACTTCTCTCTCTCTGCCCCTTTCTCTCTCTCTGCCCCTCTTCTCTCCCTCTGCCCCCACTTCTCTCTCTCTGCCCCTCTTCTCTCCCTCTGCCCCCACTTCTCTCTCTGCCCCCTCTTTCTCTCTTTGCCCCCTTTCTCTCTCTGCCCCCCTTTCTCTCTCTGCCCCACTTCTCTCCCTCTGCCCCCTCTTTCTCTCTCTCTGCCCCCTTTTTCTCTCTCTCTGCCCCTTTCTCTCTCTCTCTGCCCCTCTTTCTCTTTCTCTCTCTGCCCCTCATTCTCTCTTTGCCCCCTCTTCTTTCTCTGCCCCACTTCTCTCCCTCTGACCCCCCTCTCTCTGCCCCTCTTTTTCTTTCTGCCCCTACTTCTCACTCTGCCCCCTTTCTCTCACTCTGCCCCACTCTCTTTCTCTCTCTCTGCCCCCACTTCTCTCTCTCTGCCCCCACTTCTCTCTCTCTGCCCCTCTTTCTCTCTCTCTGCCCCTCTTTCTCTCTCTCTGCCCCCACTTCTCTCTCTCTGCCCCCTCTTTCTCTCTCTGCCCCCTCTTTCTCTCTCTGCCCCTCTTTCTCTCTCTCTCTGCCCCTCTTTCTCTCTCTCTCTGCCCCACTCTCTTTCTCTCTCTCTGCCCCACTTTCTTTCTCTTTCTCTCTCTCTCCCCCCCTTCTCTCTTTCTGCCCCTTCTCTCTCTCTCTCTCTCTCTCTCTCCCCCTTCTCTCTCTCTGCCCCCTTCTCTCTCTCTCTCTCTCTCTCTCTCTCTCTCCTTCTGTTTCCATTTGCGAGCACAAAATTATTACATTTTCCACATCAGGTAAGTGCAGAGTTCCAGAAACTTCTGCTTTGGTTCAGGTTTAAAGTCTCTGTAAGTAACGCCGGCCATAATTCAAATCACAACTTTATCCTGTATTAATGCACTCGTTCTAATGTTATCGTTTCTGTAGTAACAGCTCATTCACAGGGACTTTTATAATGTACACTCCATATAAAAGTATTAAAAACATCATGTAAAAAACCCATTTGATTTGATTTGTAGTTTTCTGTACATTAACACCAGGAGTCTCCAGTGTCAGCGTTCTGAAACAGTCGAAGGTGAAGCTGGAACATTACATTTCCCGACATCTTCAGAACAGAGGAGTGTACGGTTTGCTGTTTCTTGATCACATGACGAGCTGCATTTTTTTCCATGCACATTCCACAATGTTAAATGCAACTGTACATAGTTTAAAAATATGACGCGTCATTAATTAATAAATGAAACCACTGGCAAATCGCTGTGGTATTAAAGGAATAGAACACTTCAGGATGTGTGATGAAATTATAGAAACATAATCAACATTGAGGTGGTAATAGACTGACCCCGAGTGCATTTGAAAGAGAAAATATTGATATTTGTTTGAGGGAAAGTTTCTAATCATTGCATATAAAGGTTTATTGTAAACGATCCTCTGTGCACATTATATTGAAGGTGCCAATAATTCTTGAGTAGACTGTATAGTGTGTGTGTGTGTTTCGTGGTGCGATGGTACCTCTGTCCCTCCAGCACGGGGGTACAGGTGTACTCGGGAGGGTAGTACGGCGGAGGGGGGATGGGCGGGATGAACTCGTCGAAGTCCAGCGTCTGGTGAAGGATGGTGCCGTGAGGCGTCATGCAGTCAGTGCTCAGAGCCCGCGCCCTGTGAGGCATGAACTGGAACCATACAGAAACACAGACATTTTTTTTTCACAGAAAAATTACACGTAGCAATATGGACTCAAGATAACATCAGCTTTGAACTTTATCCACAAAAACAGAGCAACAATTTTGGTCTCTTTTAACCACAATGGAAAAAATTACACCCAAAAACAGATGTCCATGTTCTGTGGACGTCACACTCCACACTCGTGCTGAATGGCTCACACTCGGGAATGAAAAAGAATTTGCAGTTTTTCATGAGTTTTCCTTTTTTATTTGTTTCTGATGTTATAATATTATAATTTTATTATGGAAGTTGTACACAGTGTTGTATTATACAGGCACGAGTGTTTTACTGAGAAATACAACACTCGTATTTTTCATCCAAGCACCATCTGGGATATAAATCTCTATCTGTCGCTCCTGAGGAAATCGATGAGTTTGTTGTTTTGATAAATTTGGGTACTTTTTGTTTGTGAATGTGTCGATATAATAAAAAGAAAATCACACGTCGGCTTGAAGATATGAAGTTTATCTTCTCGTGTTGAAAAACTCATGGCGTATCTGAGTGACGTATTTAAATAATATAGCCTGGCTTTTTTTCATGGTCTATCAGATATATTCCATTCAGCGAGCATAATATTGATCGAGTCGAAGACAAGTAGCTGAATGGAATATATATCTGATAGACCACGAAACAAGCCAGCCGATATTATTATTATTTTTATTATTATTATAGGGCGGCACGGTGGTGTAGTGGTTAGCGCTGTCGCCTCACAGCAAGAAGGTCCTGGGTTCGAGCCCCGTGGCCGGCGAGGGCCTTTCTGTGCGGAGTTTGCATGTTCTCCCCGTGTCCGCGTGGGTTTCCTCCGGGTGCTCCGGTTTCCCCCACAGTCCAAAGACATGCAGGTTAGGTTAACTGGTGACTCTAAATTGAGCGTAGGTGTGAATGTGAGTGTGAATGGTTGTCTGTGTCTATGTGTCAGCCCTGTGATGACCTGGCGACTTGTCCAGGGTGTACCCCGCCTTTCGCCCGTAGTCAGCTGGGATAGGCTCCAGCTTGCCTGCGACCCTGTAGAAGGATAAAGCGGCTACAGATAATGAGATGAGATGAGATTATTATTATACATACACATTCATTTCGGGTGTTCAACGTGTCTTTGGCCCCGGTCACACCGCCCGAACTTTGCTGGAGCGGTGAAAAAAATTCATCACCGCTCGTAACCGTTCACCACCGTTTAACAAAAGTTGGCCCCCGTTAAAGCAACGCCGTATACGCTCGGCCACCGCTGATGTTTCTTGAGGGGCCCTCCTACCGCTCCAAAAGTTTTGAGCTGCACAAAATATTGCGAGCGGTGAGGAGGGGGCAATTTTCCGCCCCGGCAAAGTTCACCCCCGCTCCACCAACGCCCAGTCAAAGTTTGGCACCGCTAGACGCAAGTTTGTGGACACTTGGGTCCGCTAGGCCAATGCAGAAATCTTGAACGCTGGACCACCGCTGCTTCGCCAGCGTTGCACAAACTTTGGTGGAGCGGTTGTAAGCGTTTTACGAGCGGACACGGGGTTGCTGGAACGGTGTCGGGCGTTGAAGCAGCTATCCATGGCGGCGATGAACTTTGGTTTGGCGTTGGTATAGAGGTGTCGGAGCGGGACCAGAATTTGGCTATAAATACGGGCAGGGGCGCAGATACGTTTTTTGAACTGGGGGGGACAAAAAAACTGGGGGGGACAAAGCTGCCAGCAAACCAACCCCAACCCCGATATGCCTGTCAAGCTTGTTGTGGGTTACCATAGCAACCAAGCTCGAGCTCGCAACCTGTGCAGTCTGCGCAGCTCAACCAACCGAATATCAGTCTTTGTTTTGTTTTATGTGAGTTGTTGCAACTATGTATGTACTGCTGTGCACCTCAATAAACCGAATGGTAATTAGTCTTTTGATTTTTCCGTGAGGCTTGCCTTATGCAAAGAAAGACAGCATCGACGTTTTTTCCTCCCTATAAGTGGGGGGGACCGAACGAAGTGAATTTAAATCTGGGTGGGACGAATCCCCCCCGTCCCCCCCTCTATCTGCGCCCGTGAATACGGGGAGAAATGGACCAGGAGCTCATTTGGAATCGAGCTGCCGTTGAGTTCAGACCTCATGTATATCGAATTTGCTCAAAGTTACAGTAAAACTGTATCACCATGGATGCTGAGAGACTTGCTATGATTGGTGCTAAACCAACTTTATACCCCCGCCGAGCCAAAGCCCGCATGCGCAGAACGCCGCTATACCAACGCTCGCTACCGCTCGCTACCGCTAAAGCAACGCCGGCTTCAGCGGTGCACCGCTAAGCCAACGCCCGTGTTTTCGATTTTTTTTCCCATTTTGTGCACGGTGACGAGCGTTGTCGAAATTCGGCCCCCCCTCCCTACCGTTCAAGGAACGCTCCAGCAAAGTTCGGGCGGTGTGACCGGGGCCTTTCTCTTTCAAAATTCTCTCAAAATCTTCCGTATTTAACGACGCAAACCTGGCGTCCATGTTTGTTTACAAATTGTCCCAGTCGCTCGCTAGCACTGAAGTTTTATGTCTCTGATGTGTGATGTCATGTTGTCTTGACAACCATGCAATAACGTAAACCATATTCAACGCTCATTCTCCATTGGGTAGAGTGATGTAATACACATAGGATAAGCGATACGCTAACTATATTGCATGTCATCAAACCAAATGAACACAACCTGCTAGAAGGGAATAGAACACATTTTTATTCCATTGAAAACGCGTCCTGTATGTATAATAATTCCTGATATTTCATGCCGATGATGTCACTCCCAGTGTTTTCCTGCTGACTAAATGCGTGTTGTCAAAATGGTGAACTGGTTCAAAATTAAAATTAAAGAACGTTACACGGTTACACGAAGATATGAAGTTTATCTTTTCATGTTGAAAAATATACATTCACCACTCGAAAATAAACTTCATATCTTCATGTAACCGTGCAATATCCTCTATTTATGATAAAAAAAGCTTTAGTTGTGCCGACCATTTTATCTCTGTACGAATGTTATTGTGGAAACGTGTGAACTGTTTGCCAAGCAGGGGGCTCACACTCCCCCATTTCCAGAGATGCCTACCCCAAATTTTGAATTTCAGTATTCTTGAAAACATTTTTCAGTATTTTGGAATGACTTTCAGTAACATTAATTTATGCACATTTCCATTATAAAGAGGTATATATACAAATATGTTTAACATTTAAATTATTAAAAAGAACTGTTTTGTGTGAATTGAATAAACAAAACGCGAGCAGCCATCTCAACTGAATTTCCACTCAACAAATTTCTAGAGCATACAATATATCACATTTTTCTAAATACAATAGTGTTCCCTGTTTGCAGACATTACGGTTGACTACCAATCATTGGTATTGAATGTAACTCCTCAAAAGTATTATATTATATTGCCTGGCAAAATGTTCTACCTGTTAACGGATTCTAATAAAATTAAAAAATAATTTCTTATTTCATGCCAAAGAGAGTCCGACATTGTTATCTTAATGTCCCAATATATAAATACTTCAGTATAATGCTTCAAAAGAGACACTGAATAAAATGACATTTATAATTGTATTTAAAACAGTGGAATGATCAATTTTTTGCCACAATCCCAACAGCACTAATCATAAAATTCTGTTTTTGATCATACTACATGTACATTTGCACTTGCAACACTGAAAAGACTTTGAATTAAAGAAGTCCAGCCAGTGTTTGATATTTCAGTGAATAAAAATCAGACATGTAAAAAGAAACTGAATAAGTTTAACTCACATTTCATGGCACTAATTGGCAAGTTCAACTCCAAGCACAGGTCAACCATCACCGCTTCAGCAAGTGTCACGTTCCGTGTCTTTTCATCCACAGATTTCGTAAAAAACTGCTGGATACCCCCAGATTTACTTTCCGCCTGACTCGCCATTTCAGCATACTCCATATGTTTTTTTTTTTTTTGTAGTTGACATGCCGTGTGCAGTCATCGCGACCACCATGAGTGATGTTAATGTCAGTTCTACACAGTTTGCAGTGCACGTATCCATTGCCCTTTTGACTGGGTGTAATGCACGGCCATTCTACCGTATCGAAAATAGCGCGAACAAATGTGCGGAATCTGTGCATGTCACACACAGCATATGTGGTTGTTGTAAAAATAAATAGCCGTGAATCGCGCATGGATTGAAAAAGTCGCTTGGACATTTAAAAATAATTCACTGGAATTTTTTAAGACTTTATAATAATTCCGTACAGAATAACACTGTTTGCCGTAACATCGTATTTACGTAACTTTTCCGTACAAAATACGGCCAATCCGTACTAGTAGGCATCTCTGCATTTCCCATCACTCTGCTCATCAGCAGCTAAACACAGAGTCACGAAACTCTACACACAGAAACCCTACAGTGTCCAGACTAATCTTATAACACACTGGGAGTGATAAAATCATTCGTTTGTACTTTTATCCTGATTGAAAATGTACGATAAGTCAATTTCTCTGTATTGAATCTGAAAGTACAAAATAACTTCCATGCAAACTATCGGAAGCCACAATGAAATGACATGAGTGGACAAATGTGCTGCTGCCCAGTCCCATGTTTTGGTTGAACGGAAACCTAATCTATGGCTAAAAAGCTGGATAGCGAATCTAATGTAATAACATTTTGGCGAGATTGGTACCGGTAGCTAATTACTGTACTTTCATAATGTAGCACAACAGGTTAGCGTCATCGTTTTGCTCCACTGGATTCAAATTCACGATCTCCCAAAAATTGAGGAGCTCAAAAGCCCTTAAAAGTTTTGTTGTATAACGGTTGTCATAAGGGTTATGTTATGTCGGTTTAAAGAGTTATGATAGGTTTATGCATGCACATGGTTTAAACTGTAGTGTTTGTGCAGTGAGTGTGTTTGGTGATTTCTTTGTATTGCCACCTTGCACCATGAGACGAGACTAATCCCCCTTCTGCTCCAGTGATCCGTACAGCAACCACAGGCATGCTAATATCTCACACACACACACAGCCATTCATCTCGTTCTCCTGATTTACAGCAGTGGCCATAAACCCACATATTATTTATATGCAATATTAAAACTTTATATCCTCGTCAGTTTATTTCCTCACACATAAAAATAAGACTTAAAGACCTCTTAAAAATTGGGGTCACAGAGAAATCTGTGCTCCTTGGCCATCTATTATTCCTGCTTTCCATCCAGCAAGTGTCCATTCGAGTCCCTTAGATTAGACCAAATCTTACTTTGGTTCCATTTTCAAATGACAAGATCACGAGAGTCAGCGTGTCTGTAGGTTTCAGGAAGTTCGCTATTCAGCTTACTACTTAGTTAGCAAACATGCTAGTTATTATATCTCGTCAAGATATTTACTGTTTAAATCACCATATACTAACATCAATATGTCAATTCTCACAGACACTTCTGCACACTTGGTTGCTGTATTTTCACACTGGTTTATTCTTCCCGGAACAACTCAATACATTTGTACATAGGAGAGCATCCCCTACTGGTATGGTGCGACCAGCATAAATTGCCAATACATCACAACTCCTCCCCTCTTATTCAGTCAGGCCATCTGCTATTTCCAAAACTGTGAATACCGGTAAACAGGTATTGAGAGATGACAACATGTAATTCGGTGTGTTAAATTCAAAAATCTGTAACAAACAGTACAGTGGGAATTCTCTCTTTTTAAACAATATCCTAACTAAGGTTGGGGGTAGACTGCCCCATCACCTTGAGTGTGCCGAGGGATTATTGTGCCCTTTCTTGAGAAAGCACTCTCTAACTGAACAGTCCAAACAATTATTTAGCAAGCTGTTTACAGGTTCAGTCTATCTGGTGGTTTACAGATCCGTCTTGGATATCTATCAAATGTCTGTCGTGGGGTTGCGGTGTCAGTGTGTGTGGCGTCTGACTGACCCGGAGGCAGCGAGCTTGTTACAGGGACAGGGAGGGGTGTCTCTTGCATATCACCTGTGTCAGTCGTCACTGTCGGACTGACAGTGGTGGATGTTGGTTGTGGGTCAGCTGTAGACTGTACAATGCTGGGGTGGCAAGCCATCATCTGGTCTGCATGCCGTTTCCACTGCTGTTTCGATCCAACTTCGACCTCGTACGACATCGGTCCTGCTTGAGATGTAACTGTTCCAGTCATCCACTTTCCCTCCCCCTTCTGGTAGTCCTGAACCAGAACCGGATCACCAACACTGAATGTTCTGGCTTTTGCATGTGTGTCCCGGTAGTATTGTTGGGCCTCCTGCGCTTGATCCACCACTGCTGCCACACTCGGTTTCAATAGATCAAGATGAGTGTGAAGCTTGCGATGGAGGAATAGCATGGCGGGCGTCTCTTTAGTAGTGACATGGGGAGTGTTTCTGTATTGCAGTAGGAAGGCATCAAGTTGTCGTTGGATAGAAGCTGTTCCTCTAGATGACTTTAGGGAGTGTTTAAATGTCTGTACAAAATGCTCTGCCAAGCCGTTCATCGCGGGGTGAAAAGGAGCTGAGCGTTTGTGCTTAATGCCATTCGATGTTAAAAAGTTGGCAAACTCCTCCAATGTGAATTGAGGCCCGCTGTCACTAACGAGGACCTCTGGTATTCCATAATGACTGAAAAGACATCTGAGGACTTCAATAGTTTTTGCAGATGATGTTGAGTCCATCAAGATGACTTCAGGCCACTTGGAGTGGGCGTCAACGATTACAAAAAACATGCGGCCCTCAAAAGGTCTGGCAAAATCAATGTGAATTCGCTGCCACGGAGCTGTGGGCCAGGGCCATGGGTGCAGCGGTGTGAGGCCAGGGTTCTTTTGACATCTTTGACAAGAGATGCAAGCCCTGCATCTCTCCTCGACCTGCACATCTAGGCCTGGCCACCACACATAGCTTCTCGCCACAGCTTTCATCTTGACCACACCAGGGTGTCCTACATGTAGTTCCTCTAGGACATGCTGGCGTAACCTGGGTGGAACAATTACTCGATTTCCCCACATTAAACAACCCGGAAGTACTGAGAGTTCGTCTTTTCGTGTGAGATACGGTGCCAGGCTATCATCAGAGTCCTTGGCTGATGGAAAGTGACCGGTTGACACCATCTCACCATGGAAACGTCTGACTCCAAATATGATTCCTAGCGCTTCTCACTCAATCTGAGCATAATTTTGCTCTGCCTTACTAAGCGTCCGAAAAGCGAAGGCTATGGGTCACTCTTCACCATTGGGCAGTCAGTGGGAGATGACTGCTCCAATGCTGTAGGGTGAGGCATCGCAGGCAAGTATAACTGGAAGCCTCGGATTATAGTGTGTCAGAACACTTTTACTGGATAACTGCTCTTTTGCTTTGTGGAAAGCCTCATCACATTTCCTGGACCATTCCCACTTAACACCCTTGTGTAGCAAAGCATTTAATGGGTGGAGAAGCGTTGACAAGTTCGGAACAAAGCATGCATAGTAGTCAATGAGTCCTAGGAAAGAGCGTAATTGACTTGTGTCGGTTGGCACAGGAGCGTCCACTATAGCTTGGATCTTGTCAGGGGACTTGTGGAGTCCTGCTAAATCAATTATGTGACCTAAGTACTCAAGTGAGCTCCTGAAAAATGCACACTTCTCCTTCTGGACTCGGAGACCGAATTTTTCAAGACGACTCAGTACTGCTTTTAGATTTCTCAGGTGGTGTACATCATCCCAGCCCGTGACGAGGATGTCATCAAGAAAACAGTGGACATTAGGAAGTCCTTGTAGCACTTGATCCATTATTCTCTGAAAAATGGAGGGAGCGGACGTAATTCCAAATGGTAAGCGGTTGTAGCCAAACATGCCCTTGTGGGTGGTGATTGTGAGATATTTTCTTGAGTCTGTACTAACTGGTACCTGGAGGAAGGCCTGCAAAAGGTCCAGTTTGCTGAAACGGTGTCCACCAGACAAAGATGCAAACAGATCCTCAATACGAGGTATCGGATAGTGTTCAACACACAGAGCAGGATTTACAGTAACTTTAAAGTCTCCGCATATTCTCAAGCCACCATTCTTCTTAATTACAGGCACTATGGGGGTTGCCCAGTCACTGAACTGAACTGGGGAGATCACTCCCTGCTGAAATAGGCACTCTATCTCAGCTTCCACCTTCGGTCTTAATGCATACGGCACTACACGTGCTTGACAGAACTTTGGCTGCTGACCTGGCTTCAGGGTCAGCAAGGCTTCAAACCCCTTCAGCGTTCCCAATTCCTTACTAAATACTTCAGCATGACGATTTAGGACATTTTCAAGAGTCTCACTAGCCTTGTGCCCAGTTCTCACTGTCTTGATTTCACGCCAGTCTAACTTGATGTTTCTTAGCCATTCACGGCCAAAGAGTGGAGGTGACTTCCCTTTCACAACATATAAGGGCAATCTCGCTTTCTGTTTGTTGAATTTCACCCATACTTTAAACATTCCCTCTGGTTGCAGTAATTCTCTTGTGTAGGTTTTCAGAACGATATCAGTCTTGCGTAAATGCATATGTGCAAATTTGGCTTCATATAACTCACTTGAAATCAAGGATACTGTTGCCCCAGTGTCCAGCTCCATATCAATCGCCTGACCTTCAATCCTTGGCTTAATCATTATCATGGACGATGCTGCATTTACTCTTTTAACCACCTTCGCTGGCTCTGTGTCCCTAATTAGTGTTGACACCATATGCAGAGTCATATCAGAGTCCGAGTCTGATGCAGACTCCTTCTCGCTATCCGAAGAGTTGGGCTCAACTTTGTGAATTTTTCCTTTAGTTGTACCATGGTATTTCTTTGGTTTAATTTTAATGTCCTGCTTTGGTTTTGTATACTTTTGGTCACTCTTTTTGCTTCTGCAAATATGAGCTATGTGGCCTTTCTTGTTGCAGTTGTGGCACTGCTGTTCTCTAAAGTAACAGTCACGTTCATTGTGATTTGCCTTGCCACAACGAAAACATTTGTCGCCCCCCTGTGGTGATGAAAATGACACAGCATGCACTTTCAGGGAACTTTTTAAGTGCTGCGATTCTCTCGTTACTGCTTCCATTGACAATGCGTGTCTACGGCTCGTTGAAATGTGAGCGCTTCCTCAGTTAATAGTTTCCTTTGAATATTTTCATTGTTCAGTCCGCACACGAGTCTGTCACGCAGGGCATCTTGCAAATGTGTGCCAAAATCACAGTGCTCCGATAACTTCTTCAAAATGGCCACATACTGTGCTACACTCTCCCCCTCTTTCTGATTGCGTTTGTGAAAACGGAATCTCTCTGCAATGATAATGGGCTTTGAAGAAAAATGGGCGTTCAGTGCATCCACCAGGTCCTTGTACGTTTTACTCCCTGGTTTATCTGGAGCCAGCAAGCTACGCAGCAGGCCATAAGTAGTAGCCTCCATAACACTCAAAAATACTGCTACTTGTTTTGCGGGGGGAACATCATTGGCCTCAACAAAATGCTCAAACCTTTCGACATACGTCAACCATTGCTCCGACGATTCGTCGTAGGCATCTATGTGTCCAAGAAGCACGGCCATTTTCGCATTCGTTGCCTCCTGTCGAACTTCATCCGGGGCCTCTATCGCTGCTCTCTCTTTGTCATCTGACAGCATCAGTGGGTTGCCTTACTACTCGTCGCCAAATTATTATATCTCGTCAAGATATTTACTGTTTAAATCACCATATACTAACATCAATATGTCAGTTCTCACAGACACTTCTGCACACTTGGTTGCTGTATTTTCAGACTGGTTTATTCTTCCTGGAACAACTCAATACATTTGTACATAGGAGAGCATCCCCTACTGGTGTGGTGCGACCAGCATAAATTGCCAATACATCACACTAATTAGCACACAATCTATTTAACTGGCTAATTAGAAAGGGAATATGGATATTACTCCAGAGAATCAGACTTATTGCATTGTGCTTGTTGATTAGATGTGTTCGTCAATACATTTCCTCTTGTGCTGTAAGAAGTGGCTGCTTTCAAGTTTGAAAGTTTATGAAAAGAATTTTAATTTTGAACCGGTTCACCATTTCGACAACACACGTCTCGTCAGTGGGAAAACACTGGAAGTGACATCACTGGAGTGAAATATCAGGAATTATTATACATACAGGACACTTTTTCAATGGAATAAAAATGTGTTCTATTCCCTTCTAGCGGGTTTCATTCTTTGGTTTGATAGCATGCAATATTGTTAGCATATTGCTTATCCTATGTGTATTACATCACTCTACCCAATGGAGAATGAGCGTTGAATATGGTTTACGATATTGCACGGTTGTCAAGACAACATGACGTCACATGTCGGAGACGTAAAACTTCCATGCTAGCGAGCGACTTGGACAATTTGTAAACAAAGATGGCCGCCAGGTTTGCTTCGTTAAATACAGAAGATTTTGAGATAATTTTGAAAGAGAAAGATGCATTGAACACCCGAAAGGAATGCAGTATAATAATAATAATAATAATAATATTGGCGGCACAGTGATGTAGTGGTTAGCGCTGTCACCTCACAGCAAGAAGGTCCGGGTTCGAGCCCCGTGGCCAGCGAGGGCCTTTCTGTGCGGAGTTTGCATGTTCTCCCCGTGGGTTTCCTCCGGTTTCCCCCACAGTCCAAAGACATGCAGGTTAGGTTAACTGGTGACTCTAAATTGAGCGTAGGTGTGAATGTGAGTGTGAATGGTTGTCTGTGTCTATGTGTCAGCCCTGTGATGACCTGGCGACTTGTCCAGGGTGTACCCCGCCTTTCGCCCGTAGTCAGCTGGGATAGGATCCAGCTCGCCTGCGACCCTGTAGAACAGGATACAGCGGCTAGAGATGATGAGATGAGATATATAAATGTTTAATTACTTATTCATGTAAGAGGTGTGGCGAGTTAGCAACAGGTTAATATCGGACTAATTTTTATATATCAGATTTATTCTCGTTTCTAATGCAATGCAGCATCATTTTTGAAGAAGAAAAAACAACTTCTAAATACTTCTCGTGAAATTACGTCTAAATAAAAAGTAAAAAGTAACTCCACCCCGATATCCACCTTTCATTTTAACCCCCACCCCCTCAAAGTCACGTGACAATTTGACAGTGCAGGATGGTAAACTGGAACAAACCAATGGTTTGAGAAAATACAAGAGTCTTCACTCTTCACTTGATCATTTCCTTGGTTACAAAAACAACAGTGGAACCGAACCAATAGTTATGTAAATCCGCGTATGAGAGAAAGCAGTACCGTATGAGAACACTCTGAACGCTTGAATCTGTGCTCGCTGTAAATGATCTGCTCTTGGATACGATTCGCTCTGATGGGCCCGTGTTGTTTTTCCACTCGTATTTATTATAACTGGCACACTTTATCCCTCTTAACTGCTCCATCTATTCCACATGATACAATGGGACAGGCTGAAGGGCAGGACTGTGACGTGCACGCACACGCACACACACTTACCATCTGCAGTATATCAGTGGAGACCATCTGCATGCAGCACATGGCCGTGGCAAGAGCACACACGATGGTGGAGATGACATTTAATGCACATACACTAAACAACAGCTCCTGCAGAGAGAGAGAGAGAGAGAGAGAAGGCAAGGGGTAATAATAAGACATCTGAAGAATGGTGCTGTATCTGAAGTCAAAATGATAGAAAACAAACAAATCAGTGATTTTTGTCCAGGTTTCTGCTCACTATAAACACTTCTGATTGCTATCGTTAGCCTCTTGGGTATTGACTTAGCAAGGTGGCTAAATTGTGTTAACTAGGAACTTTGTAAACTGCCATGATGACTATGATGCCATGGCTGAAAGGTTTGAGAAGCAGCTTTGGGACCATAAAGGTTGCTGGTTCAATTCCCTGAACCAGCAGGACTGCCTGAAGTACCCTTGAGTAAGGCACCTAACCCCCAACTGCTCTGGCAAGTGTGATGGTGGCAAGACCTTGTGTCTGATTAGCCAAAGAAAAACTGATGATGTGATTATCAGTTTGGGTGGTGCCTGGCCATAACTTAAAAAAAAACAACCCTAATGATGACTAGTATGATTGATTGTTGTTTATTAGCTCATCTGGCTGACAGGTGATGAGTTTATCCCATCACATCTTGTCCGTCATCCACATTTCACAAAAATCTCATCTCATTATCTCTAGCCGCTTTATCCTGTTCTACAGGGTCGTAGGCAAGCTGGAGCCTATCCCAGCTGACTACGGGCGAAAGGCGGGGTACACCCTGGACAAGTCGCCAGGTCATCACAGGGCTGACACATAGACACAGACAACCATTCACACTCACATTCACACCTACGCTCAATTTAGAGTCACCAGTTAACCTAACCTGCATGTCTTTGGACTGTGGGGGAAACCGGAGCACCCGGAGGAAACCCACGCGGACACGGGGAGAACATGCAAACTCCACACAGAAAGGCCCTCGCCGGCCCCGGGGCTCGAACCCAGGACCTTCTTGCTGTGAGGCGACAGCGCTAACCACTACACCACCGTGCCGCCCTTTCACAAAAATCACTTCTGGGATTAAGATCTGGGGAGTTTCCTGGCCTTCTTCACAGCAATTGAACCTCTCTCCTTGAAGTTCTTGATGATCCGATAAATGGTTGATTTAGGTGCGACAAGTGGCTCGGGGAAGAAAACATTGAAATTTTGGGTCCATGGCCAGGAAACTCCCCAGATCTTAATCCCATCAGGAACCTGTGGTCAATCCTCAAAAAGCAGGTGGACAAACAAAAACCCAAAAATTGTGATAAACTCCAAGCACTGATTATGCAAGAATGGGTTGCCATCAGTCAGGATTTGGCCCAGAAGCTGATATCCAGCATGGCAGGGCGAATTGCAGGAGTCTTGAAAAAGAAAGGTCAACACTATAAATATTGATTCTTTGCATAAACTTGATGTATTTCTCAATAAAAGCCTTTGAAACTTATGAAATGCTTATAATAGTGCTTCAGTATCCCATAGAAACATCTGACAAAAAGATCTAAAAACACTCAAGCAGCAAACTTTGTGAAAACCAAAATTTGTATCAGTCTCAAAACTTTTGGCCACGATTGTACGTGTTAAAAAATACTGAGCACTTTAGCACTTTTACTTGGGTAAAGAAGTTGAATCAGTACCGTACTTTTACCTTTACCAAAGTCTAGAAGTAAAAAGCAGCCCTGTGAAGGACATTTCTACCAACTGTTTCTATGCAAAGCTAAACGAACCTCACATAATATTATGATAATATAATACATCGAGGGCGGCATGGTGGTGTAGCGGTTAGCGCTGTCGCCTCACAGCAAGAAGGTCCGGGTTCGAGCCCCGTGGCCGGCGAGGGCCTTTCTGTGCGGAGTTTGCATGTTCTCCCCGTGTCCGCGTGGGTTTCCTCCGGGTGCTCCGGTTTCCCCCACAGTCCAAAGACATGCAGGTTAGGTTAACTGGTGACTCTAAATTGACCGTAGGTGTGAATGTGAGTGTGAATGGTTGTCTGTGTCTATGTGTCAGCCCTGTGATGACCTGGCGACTTGTCCAGGGTGTACCCCGCCTTTCGCCCGTAGTCAGCTGGGATAGGATCCAGCTCGCCTGCGACCCTGTAGAACAGGATAAAGCGGCTACAGATAATGAGATGAGATGAGATGAGATGAGATGAGATGAGATATTCACAAGTGAGCAAAATGAATGAGTTTTATTACTTGGCTCATTCTTACATTCAGCTGAAAGGAAATATTTTCTGGTATTATACGCAAGCTTAAGACCTCCAGAGTTACTGTTCCTGCAAGAAAATAAGTAACCAGCAACCCTCCGACACTGTATGACACGGACATGTCACTTTATAAAGATAAACCCATTTAACAATCACGTGAAGATCGTAGAAAGAGCAGGCTGTGATGTGTGTGCTGTCTGTGAATCATACAATCCTCAACAACAGCCATTAGAGCGGCTTAACGTCACCTCACTTCCCATAAAGCACACAAAATATTGTGACATATTGCCACATATCACTGCTTTAGTCCTGTCAAAACAACAAGAGCCTCTGAATTCACAGCAGGGAATGTGTTTTATTTCAGCAGACGCCAGCACTTGCACTCTGAGCTGCTGAGATAGACCTAAGTGGACAGAAAGCAGGAGAGGAGGAAGGGCCATCTATCAGTTTATTTATAGCGGATATAGAGGTCACAAGGAACAAACTCAACTCCCTATTGCCTTTCGCAAAACATTTTCTTCATTGGATACAGACCTATGGGTGACAAATTAAAAGAGAAAACAACATAAAGTGTGTTAGTGAGGTCTCGAGCCACAGCGAGCTGCCAGGGCAGGTTCAGTGAAGCCTGTAACACCGAAACATGGAGAAAATCAGAGAAAAAAAATCAAACAAGCAGGTCAAACAAAAATAAAGACATTAGCAGAATGTTTTTTGGGGGAAAAAATTCCGTTTTGTTGATATCATTATTTTCCACAAGAATTCAAGCACCTGCTTATCTTCTCTGTCAGATAACGTTGCATGCGTCATCAGTATTAATCCAATTAACCAGCTAACAAGCTCAACATAGTTTTAATTTAATTACTTCAGTCCTGATTGTTTTTCCCCTACACTCACACCCTAAACATCTTTTCATATTTACTTATTAATGTTTTTAGTAGGGGTGGCATGGTGGTGTAGTGGTTAGCGCTGTCGCCTCATAGGAAGAAGGTCCCGGGTTCGAGTCCAGCAGCCGGCGAGGGTCTTTCTGTGTGGAGTTTGCATGTTCTCTGCGTGGGTTTCCTCCAGTTTCCCCCAAAGACATGCAGGTTAGGTTAACTGGTGACTCTAAATTGAGCGTAGGTGTGAATGTGAGTGTGAATGGTTGTCTGTGTCTATGTGTCAGTCCTGTGATGACCTGGCGACTTGTCCAGGGTGTACCCCGCCTTTTGCCCGTAGTCAGCTGGGATAGGATCCAGTTTGCCTGCGACCCTGTAGGACAGGATAAAGCAGCTACAGATAATGGATGGATGGTTTTAGTATCATTTTTTAAATATGTTGATGATATATGTCATTTTTCCCCCATATTCACTTTTTTCATATGCAGTTTTTCATATTTTAATTTTTTTTATATCCATTTTTTAGAAATATGTTGGGATTTTTTTCATATCTACTTTAATTTTTATATCTATGTTTTAAATATTTTTTTATTTTTTCAGTGCCATTTAAAACTATCATATCCTCTTTTTAATATTTTTTATATAATTTTTATAACCACATTTCTATTTCTGCAAAATTAATTCCTTTTTTGTATCCAATTTGGATTTTTTGGCATTTGTTACAGGATTTGATATCCAACATGTTTATATTTTATACATATATATGAAATGACGCTGAAAATGCTTCATATAATTGACCAGATTTAAATGTCTACATTGGTTGTGCGTGAATAAACTAAGTAGGAAGTAGGAAGGTCCGCCCACAGCCAGGTGACTGACAGCTTGGCCATTCAAGCAAACAAAAAAGCAAAAGGGAAAAAGAAAAAAAAACACAGTAGGGAAAAGCAAAAGCAATAAAAGCAAAGCATTTCTTTTCTTATTCTTTTATTTTTTTCTAAATTTATTTTATTTCTGAATTTATTTAAAGCTTTTTTATTTTTTAGTTCTGCATTATTTTCATATTCTTTTATTTTTTATTCATTTTCTTATTTTATTTTTATTTCTTAATTTCTGCATTTATTTTCATGCTTTTATCTTTACGCATTATTTATTTATTTTTTCTTATTTAATTTTTAAATTTAGTTTCTGCATTTATTTTCCTATTCTTTTTTTATTCATTTTCTTTAACATTTTTCTTTAGTTTCCATTTAATTTTTTTTTTTTTGAAATTTAATTTCTGCATTTATATTCCTATTGTTTTATTTTTATTCATGGATTTATTTTTGTGTTCTTTTATTTTTATTAATTTTTCTTTTTTAGTTTTATTTCTGCATTTGTGTTCTTTTATTTTGATTCATTTTTCATTTTTCTTTTTATTTCTGTGTTCTTTTTATTCCTTTTTCTTTTTTATTTCTGCATTTATTTTCATGTTCTTTTATTTTTATTAATTTATCCTTTTTATTTTTATTTCTGCATTTATTTTTGTATCCTTTTATTCATTTCTTTATCCTTTTACAGATTTATTCTGTTTTTATGACAATCCTGTGACTCCATAGTGAATCAAATGATCAAGTATCTCACTGCAGTCTCCTGCTGTTTATTCATTAAACTCAAACTGTTTTCTGGTGAACAGTGCAGCCTGCGTGAAAAATCTCCGCTGAAGCCCCGACACCGAGGAACAGATCCCCACGGAAACCTGTGGGTCTGATTGTCCATCAGGTGTTTGTGTACTCGCTGTTTTAAAGGAAAGAGAGATGAACGCTCATTGGACAACAGACTTCTACAATCTACGATTTACTAATAAATGACACGTCATGCTTTTTAACCATTTCGAATTACGTCTTTAATATTGTGGAACGTCCTGACGTTATCGCAGCTGTAAACAGCTGTTCCCTCACCAGCCTCCCGTTATTCTCTCTCTCTTGAAGATAACGAGACAAAAATGTTCAGCTTGTCATGTTCCCGAGAAACATAAACTCCTCTGGCTTTGAAGATGTCAGAAAACGTACAGTGTTACCTCTGAGTATTGCGAAGCGCTGACACTGGAGACTCCTTCCATAAAAGTCTTGCTCATGAGCTATTGCTGAAATATACTACATACAGCGTTGGAAACTTTATTCGACATATTTTAGTAAAAATCTGAACAAAGTTTAACTCCTAGTCACTCGGAGCTCGTGGAGTTAATTCCTCCTTCTGACCAATCAGTATTGGGGTATTATGATAATTAGAATAATATAATCGATATTATGATGACCTTATGTGACATAGATGAATTATAGACCATCATACACCTCATACACTACACACTCCGCGTCCTGCTCTCCACTCCATCTGTACGATCCGAAGTGAGCATCATCACTAATTACTGCTGCATAACTAATGATCTGTGAGGCTCATTTGCATATTATTTTGCATAAAAAGCAGTGTCGGGAAACAGCAAGACGTTTCCAATAAAACCGAAGCTCTTACAAGCAGCGTGTAATTTCCACTCCTCTAACCAGTCCATGTGCTTGCGAAATGTCAAATCGAAAATGTAATCCAGTCAGAAAACAGAAAAATCCCAGGTGTGTGTGAGACAGTGTGTGCATTTCTCTTCACACTCCTCATGCCATATTATCAGGTAAAAAGGGAAGCCACTGATATTAAACACTCAAACACTGCACGCGGCGTAGTTCATTCTCATACACGTTTCTATCTGACTGAAATAATGACTTCAGCTACGAACAATTATCCAGAGTTATTGACATGATAAATATTGATATTCTAACATGCAAAGTTTAAACGATATCGTATATTTTTTTAAAGCAGTATTAATTTTATTTTCAAACAGTTTCTTGAAAAATGCATTTTTAGAAGTGCTTTCAAAAATCATCGGCATGATTTTGATTATTTTTAAAGTTTTACAAATCCGCAAATCTTAAGAGATTTTACTCCAGACTTTTGAACTTTTTTTAAAATAAAATTTAAAAAAGGTATTTAAAATAAAAAAAGACAAATTTTCACTGACGATTTTTTTTCATAATTTTTTTAATTGAATATTCATTATTCATATCTGATTTAGTAAATCTGGACTGGTTATGATTTTTTTTTACTCCATATTTTTGAATTATTTTTTTCCCTTTTTTAAAGATATTTTTTGGGCTTTTTTCACCTTTATTGGATAGGACAGTGTAGAGACAGGAAATGAGCGGGAGAGAGAGATGGGGAGGGGTCGGGAAATGACCTCGGGTCGGAATCGAACCCGGGTCCCCGGATTTATGGTATGGCGCCTTATCCACGACGCCCCCTCCCTTTTAAAGAATTTTTCACGTATAGTCGAGGACCTGGGTTAGATATGTATGCACATAATTTAGGAGAGGATAACTCAACTGTTATAGGCTAATTTGAACCCAAGGAACAACTTGGGATGTGTGTCAAAAATCGCTTTCCGGGGTCAACAGGCCAAAAATTACCAATCCAAGATGGCTGCTGGTAGCCATATTGAAAATATCAATTTTTGAACCACTCACCACAGAAGTATTTGCAATACCTCATTTTATGGGTTTTTGGGTATGGGGAATCCATTAGTGACATCATTTTCATGATTGAAGGAAAAGGGAACAAGCTATGGTCAAGGGCAAGGTAAAAAGCACCAAAAATTGGCCAAAATTGCAGAATTTTGAGAAAAACAGAATAACCCAACCTCAAACATGAAATCATGGAATTTGGAGACCTATTGCACATAATTTAGGACAGTATAAGAAAGCAAGCATTTGATTAATATAAAGAAAGTGTATTTTCAATCGTCCTATTATGATGAATGGAATGTTAACTTAAAGTGACAAATACAAAACAAAACTTATTACTTTAGTAGGCAGCGATATCTTGAGAGCCTAAATGTTTAACAGCCAACAATACAACTTTTAACATCACATTATTACTGTTTGTGTCACATAAACCAGGGTCAGGAACATGAAGAGTAACATAATAATAATAATAATAATAATAATAATAATAATAATACCGGCGGCCATCTTGGATTGGGAATTTTCAGGCTGTTCGCCCCGGATAGTGATTTTGGCACAAGTTATTCCTTGGGGTCAAATTAGCCTGGAACAGCTGAGTTATCCTCTCCTAAATTATGTGCATACACGTCTAACCCAGGTCCAAGACTAGTTTGATTTGGACAAAACATTTTAGATATTTACTCAAAACCTAATACAGAGATTCTGGATCTTGACAGCAATTCAAAAATATTTTCCCCCTCCTTTAACACAGTAAATAGAATATTTTAAAAAAATCTTTAGTACTCTATACAATTTATTGAAAAAAATCAATTTCATTTCTGCAAAACACTGCTTTTAAAATTATTGGCACCATAAAATCTCATCCCATCTCATTATCTCTAGCCGCTTTATCCTGTTCTACAGGGTCGCAGGCAAGCTGGAGCCTATCCCAGCTGACTACAGGCGAAAGGCGGGGTACACCCTGGACAAGTCGCCAGGTCATCACAGGGCTGACACATAGACACAGACAACCATTCACACTCACATTCACACCTACGGTCAATTTAGAGTCACCAGTTAACCTAACCTGCATGTCTTTGGACTGTGGGGGAAACCGGAGCACCCGGAGGAAACCCACGCGGACACGGGGAGAACATGCAAACTCCGCACAGAAAGGCCCTCGCCGGCCACGGGGCTCGAACCCGGACCTTCTTGCTGTGAGGCGACAGTGCTAACCACTACACCACCGTGCCGCCCTTTGAAAAATATTCGCACCATAAAATAAAAAAAAAAGCTTTAAAAATCTGAAACAGTTACGATGTTCTAAACATTTTGGAACTTGAAAGCAAAACATTTTTTAACGACAATTTGCAAATATACACACACTGGCCACTTTATTAGGAATACCCATCCACTTGCTGTTCTGTTTGATGCAGTTCTGTAATCAGCCGATCCCTCGGCAGCAGCATGGTGTGGAAAATCATACAGATACACATCAAGAGCTTCAGTTAATGTTCACAATGTTCAAACATCAGAATGGGAAAAATTGTGATCTCAAAGTCTGACTTTCTTTCACTGTGGTATGGGTGTTGGTTTGAGCCAGATGGACTGGTTTGAGTATTTCAGAAACTGCTGATCTCCTGGGGTTTTCACACACAGCAGACTCTAGAGTTTACACAGAATGGTGCGGAAAACAAAAAACATCGAGTGAGTGACAGTTCTGTGGGTGGAAACAAACATCTTGTTGATAAGAGAGGTCAGAGAAACATGGACAGATTTAGGTGGTTCGAGCTTTTTTGCCAGGAAGGATATAGTAACTCATATAATCACTCTTTACAACCGTGGTGAGCAGAAAAGCATCTCAGCATGCAACAGGAGAACAGAAGAACACATTGGGTTCCACTCCTGCAGCCAAGAACAGGGATCTTAGAACCAACACAAAGAAGTTCCTATTCAAGTGGCCAATTGTTTAATTGTGTGTGATATTGTTCATGATATTATACACATGATTAATTTTTGCCTACTTTCCTGAAAGGTGCCAATAATTATGGAACTGACTGTTGGTTGCTTTCTACAAAAAAAAAAGGCAGAAAAAAAATTAAGTGTGCTTCTATGTCAAGTGTATTCATTTCAGCCTGAGGGAACACACTGCATGCGTTATTATATTCCCACACACACACACACACACACACACACACACACACACACACACACACACACCCCTTCTGTCTCAGTGATGTATCAGACCTATAAGCCGTACTCCGGCATGTTGAAGGTATACTCCTGCGAGAGGGTTTCTCCTCGCTGTGTGATTGTTACGGCGAGTGCAGACATCTGTCTAGCAGACGTGCGTTTGTCTTGGCGTGTGCTTTTCCTCAGAGACGTCTGCACTCGCATACTAATGCGAAGAAGCCATGTTGCTCTGTGCTAACTTTGCGGAAAGCGCTAACAGAGCGCGCGTGCCCTCGGGGTAACCCCTGAGCCGCCCTGAGGGGGTCATGCAAGGTCATTTTACTACAACAGGGAAAATCACTCCTCGATAATTCCTCATGTACTGATCCCATATGGTCAAAGGTGAAAAAAAAAAGATAATGAGTAACATTAATATTCATAAGTGAGCAGTTAGCTAGCTGTGTGTAAAATCGTTACATTTAGTCACAACAGTTTTCAGATTCGCTTCGCAACGGGAAGTCACTGTGACCGTGACACTGTTCGAGGAGTTGGAACACCCTCGGAGAAACGCTGTTCGAAGAATATAATCAACAACGAAGTGGTGTGATGAAGCAGAATTACTGATCTCACGCTGAGGTTCATTATTTTCCTCAAACAGATCAGCCTGAAGTGTTTTAGAAGAGCTAAGTGGGTTCCCCCCCCACACACACACAAAATATCTTTAAAAATACTTTTTTTTCTGCAAAGGACTGCTTTCAAATATATAATATACAAATCAAGAAAATGTACAAATAAGCAAATCTGGAAATTTTAAGGGATTTTTTTCTATTTATTAAAGAATATCTCGTGAAGTTTTTACTCCTTCATAAACCATGTTTTTTCCCCCTCGAAGTTAATAAGACCAAACAAAAAACAACAAACCCCCCTGCAGTAAACTTCAACATATCAACAATTTTCTTTATTAAGGTATTTTAATAGAGTATCATATATATATATATATATAAATTAAAATACCTTAACAAAGAAATATATACACACACACACAGAAAGAGAGAGAGGGAGAGCGAGAGAGGAACAGAGAGACAGCCAGACAGAGACAAAGACAGAAAGACAGACAGAGAGAGACAAAGAAAGAAAGATAGAGAGAGACAGAGTGTGAGAGAGAGAGAGAGAGAGAGAGAGAGAGAGAGCACAAGAGAGAGGGGAAGAGCGAGAGACAGAGAGAGAGAGAAACAGAGACGGGGAAAACAAGAGAGAGAATGAGGGAGGGAGAGAGGGGAAGAGTGAGAGAGAGAGACAGGGAGAGTGAGAGAGAGAGACAGACAGAGAGAGTGAGAGAGAGAGAGAGAGAGAGAGAGACAGGGGAAGAGTGGGAGAGAGACATACACGGGGACAGCGAGAGAGAGAATGAGGGAGGGAGAGGGGAAGAGCGAGAGACATGGAGAAAGAGAGAGAGGAAGAACGAGAGACAGAGAGGGAGAGCGAGAGACAGAGAGGGAGAGCGAGAGAGAGGGAGAGTGAGAGGGAGAGAGAGGGAGAGGGAGAGAAAGAGAGAACAGGAACTAATTTGTTTCATAAAATGTATCATGTGTTGCTCTTTAATAAATAAAAAATGCATCATTGTCAAATTTCTGTTATAAGAGAAATAAAACACTTCAGGATGCACCGTTAAAGGAAAATAATCAACTTCAGGGTGGGAACAGTAACTCTGCTTCATCACACCATTCCATTGCTGATTATTTTCCTACAACAGCACACCCCTAAGTGTTTTATTCCTTCCAAAATAAATCATTATAAATAATTTCCTCTCCAATCAAAAGGCTTTGTTTTGTCACAGATGCTGTTTATTCATGCATTTACCAGATTAGTTTTATAAATCGAAACATTTCAGCCTTGTCAAATAATATGCATGAATTAATTTCAACTGCATGTGAAATAAAATATTTCCTGTCAGGCGACTGAATTGGACTCGTCAAAAAGTCCTTTTTTTATTTTTTTCTGAGCAGGAAATTCTCCATGGTAGATTACTCTAACTGCGTCGTTTATTTCAAATCGCTCATTTCGGGCGTGGGGCTCTTAAATCTCTCGCCGAGATGAAACTCTGAGTGGATAATAGGGATAATGGAGCTAAATAATTTCTCTCATGTAGCCATACATCAGGCAAACAGCTGTCTCTGGCACACACACACCTTCAGACGCAGGCGTATGGTATTGCAGTCCCTCAGTGGGTTGAGTTTGAGCGTCTCTCCCAGATTGTTGCAGCTGGAGCTCTGGTGCTGGAGCGTACAGCAAACACACACGCCGTCACTGTCGAACTTTATCTGCCGGGGAGACAGAACAAAACACACACACACACACACACACACACACAAATACACCATCAGTGTCAGACCTGTCTGCAACGCTGGCATCAAAAACACTTCACGTGCACCACACCTGCGGCTATCCATTCATTGTCTGCGAGTAAC
Organism: Neoarius graeffei; assembly: GCF_027579695.1. Classification (NCBI taxonomy): domain Eukaryota; kingdom Metazoa; phylum Chordata; class Actinopteri; order Siluriformes; family Ariidae; genus Neoarius; species Neoarius graeffei. Next base: position 50,548,864 of record NC_083595.1, on the reverse strand, counting down.
GTCAAAAAAACCCAACAACCAACCAAAAAAAAACCCAGACACAACTTCAACACAAATAAAACCTCTTGTGTAGCAGAATGTAGTAGTTTTACTGTTGTGTCTGAAGAACAAGGTGCCTCCGTTTGACCCAGATTATAAAAACGCAACACATGAACCCTGCGAGCGGGGGTTAATTGAGCTGAGCAAACGACTCCATTAATATGCCAGGCTATGCCTGAGTCTCTGAGGAGAAGACGGCGGTGAGAGAAAGAGCCTGGGGAAAAGACGAAACAAAGAAACATGTCTTTTAAGAGAAGAGAGAAGAAAAAAAAGGCAAATGACTGTGACAGACTGAAGAAGCAAAATAACAAGTGAGACAAAACTAATTTGTTTTATAATGTACGCGCAAAAAAGGAACAAATCATCATGAGCGAATCATTCTCAACAATCTAAACAAATCAGTTCACAAATACAGTTGAATCATTTCTTTTGTTTGTATCATAGACTGAAAAAAATGGACAAAACCTCTGTGATGTCAGTCATAGGCTTTCTGAAGCTCAAATAAGGAGGCTATGGGTGTCACCATCTTGGCAGCACCTGACTCCGCCTAACTCCCGGCTAGTCCATAAATGGAGAAAGGGGCGGGGATAGTGAAGCCTGGCTACTGGAATAGTATGGCTGGAACACACCTACTAACCTCGACGCTAACAAGCTACTGGCTAAACTAAAGAAGCTGCTCCATAAGATACAGACCATAACCTCATCAGCTGGTTTACATAAATAAATAAATAAATAAATAAATAACCGGGGCGGCACGGTGGTGTAGTGGTTAGCGCTGTCGCCTCACAGCAAGAAGGTCCGGGTTCGAGCCCCGTGGCCGGCGAGGGCCTTTCTGTGCAGAGTTTGCATGTTCTCCCCGTGTCCGCGTGGGTTTCCTCCGGGTGCTCCGGTTTCCCCCACAGTCCAAAGACATGCAGGTTAGGTTAACTGGTGACTCTAAATTGAGCGTAGGTGTGAATGTGAGTGTGAATGGTTGTCTGTGTCTATGTGTCAGCCCTGTGATGACCTGGCGACTTGTCCAGGGTGTACCCCGCCTTTCGCCCGTAGTCAGCTGGGATAGGCTCCAGCTTGCCTTAAAGCGGCTAGAGATAATGAGATGAGATGAGATCTGTACCGTCAAGACAATCGACCACCAGCTCACAAGCTGTAAGTAAAACATGAACTTTTTGTTCAAAGGTTTTTGTTACAAAATAGCATGTGCATATTCTCCACGTTAGCATGCATAACATGGTCACAAGCTAGGCAGGGATGAGAGTTTTCCACTTTTCGGCGGATTTCCGCATTTTCTGAGTAAAAAATGAACTTTTTATATTATGCCAAATCCGTTGAGAATTTTTTTAAATTAATTTCAGGGGGTTGGGGTATGTTCCTTCATGCTGTTCAAACTTTATTCACTCCAACGATGTTTACACATTATTTGTAAGTCGCCATCTTTAGTCTTGTTTAAATCTCGTTGAATGTGATGTAAAATTCGTGTTATCTACATTGTTATTGGTCAAAACATCGATGTCGAGACCATAAAGGCCAATCAAAACAGTTTTTACAAAGACACCCACATCCGCTTGTTCTGACCCACTGGAGGTAGCGTCACAGTGCTGTTAGCCAATCAGAGGTAAAACATTTACATGTCATGAATATTAATGAGTAAGAGCTGAAATCCTGTCATTCTCCCGCCACCCACTCCTCCACCAAAATAGAACAGCCTGAAACAGGAGAACCACAACATTTTTTTCACCAAAACCAGCTCACAGGGCATTCATTCATACTAGAGACCACCGCGCAATTAATGAAAAAACCATGCAATGAGACCTTTAAGCAATTTGGATTGAATTTGAATTTTAACCTGATATGCCTACTAATGCTAGCTTGGTTAAACGCTAGCTTGTTAGCGCTATAGCTAGCTCAGAGTGGCTAAAGTCGACAGCAGCTCCTGTTAGATGGTCAGTCTATGAAGGTGTATTTGATATGAAACAATTGACCAAACCTGCGATTTAGTTAAGAGGTGTGTGTCTTGGTGAACGATTGACTGTTGCTATGCGAATTTTCATGCTGAATGGATATTATTTCTATTTCAAACTCAAAAATGTAATTTTTTTTTATCCGCTCAAGGTGTCAAATTATCAGTCTGAGCCTAATGTACTGAAGCGGAGACCCTGATCAACTTCATTGGCAGCGATGAGATCAAAAATATTGAAAGGAAAGTCCAGTCTAATAAAGCAAATGAAAGTCACTTGCAGGTGTAGGAGTGTGTAAAAGTTGTGTTTGCACGGAGATGAAAATAGGCAAGACTCCATAAATTATTTACATAAATCCATGACTGCGGTGAATTTGGCTCAAGTTCTGAGGTGATGCCAGTTAGCGGCTAACAAGATGACACAAACCCAGCTGTCACTCAAATCGGCCCCACCCCTAATTATGCACAAATGTATGGCTCAATATAATGTAAACTGTTGAATTATATAAAAATTCACCCCTGTACTATCGTCACGAGCAGGAAACTAGCTATAGAGACCGAAACCGATTTTTGTACCAGGCTGTAAATATGTTTGTTTTTGCTGTAAAGTTGAACAGTTTAACACGGGGCTCTATGGGAATTGAATCACTTTTAGAGTCTGCCTCAAGTGGCCATTCAAGGAATTGCAGATTTTAGCACTTCCACATGGGCTTCACTTTTCAGGACCGGAGGTTGCGGCTTGGTTTGTACCAGCACTTATTCATCGCAGTTGAACATAATTACAAATGATAAATTTCTTCAGTTACATACAGAGAAATTTGAAAGGAAATGACCAAAGCTAGAGATGTTATTTAGTGACATCAATACCTGAGTTCACAATCTTATTTTGAACAGAAAATACTAAGAAAGTCTCAAATGTGACTTGTATACTGAGTTAAAACATTTCAGAGTTCATCTATTAAACATTCTCAGAAAATATATAGAGGAAATTACATGGTTGCAGGAAAATACAGTGGTGCTTGGAAGTTTGTGAACCCTTTAGAATTTTCTATATTTCTGCATAAATATGACCTAAAACATCATCAGATTTTCACACAAGTCCTAAAAGTAGATAAAGAGAACCCAGTTAAACAAATGAGACAAAAATATTATACTTGGTAATTTATTTATTGAGGAAAATGATCCAATATTACATATCTGTGAGTGGCAAAAGTATGTGAACCTCTAGGATTAGCAGTTAATTTGAAGGTGAAATTAGAGTCAGGTGTTTTCAATCAATGGGATGACAATCAGGTGTGAGTGGGCACCCTGTTTTATTTAAAGAACAGGGATCTATCAAAGTCTGAGCTTCACAACACATGTTTGTGGACGTGTATCATGGCACGAACAAAGGAGATTTCTGAGGACCTCAGAAAAAGCGTTGTTGATGCTCATCAGGCTGGAAAAAGTTACAAAACCATCTCTAAAGAGGTTGGACTCCACCAATCCACAGTCAGACAGATTGTGTACAAATGGAGGAAATTCAAGACCATTGTTACCCTCCCCAGGAGTGGTCGACCAACAAAGATCACTCCAAGAGCAAGGCATGTAATAGTCGGCGAGGTCACAAAGGACCCCAGGGTAACTTCTAAGCAACTGAAGGCCTCTCTCACATTGGCTAATGTTAATGTTCATGAGCCCACCATCAGGACAACACTGAACAACAATGGTGTGCATGGCAGGGTTGCAAGGAGAAAGCCACTGCTCTCCAAAAAGAACATTGCTGCTCGTCTGCAGTTTGCTAAAGATCACATGGACGAGCCAGAAGGCTATTGGGAAAATGTTTTGTGGACGGATGAGACCAAACTAGAACTTTTTGGTTTAAATGAGAAGCGTTATGTTTGGAGAAAGGAAAACGCTGCATTCCAACATAAGTACCTTATTCCATCTGTGAAACATGGTGGTGGTAGTATCATGATTTGGGCCTGTTTTGCTGCATCTGGGCCAGGACGGCTTGCCTTCATTGATGGAACAATGAATTCTGAATTATAGCAGCAAATTCTAAAGGAAAATGTCAGGACATCTGTCCATGAACTGAATCTCAAGAGAAGGTGGGTCATGCAGCAAGACAATGACCCTAAGCACACAAGTCGTTCTACCAAAGAATGGTTAAAGAAGAATAAAGTTAATGTTTTGGAATGGAACCACTTAAAAGAAAGAAAGAAAGAAAGAAAGAAAGAAAGAAAGAAAGAAAGAAAGAAAGAAAGAAAGAACCCTGTTGCAATGATGGTTTCGAGCTTTGTGTTTTCTTCTGGAGCAAATAATCCAGCAAAGTTCCTGACGCCACAGTGATGTTGATTATTTTCCTCCTTCAGCACGTGCTGAAGTGTTTTATCCGCTGTATAGCACTGACATTTAACACTGATGACATGTTGTACATTTTATCCATTTCTAGTTATATGTAATGTCGTGGAATGTCCATGAAACAAGTTTGTTCTTGATTGCGCTTATGTTATAGCAGCGCAAAATATTTAATTTGTGCTAGCAGCGCTGGCGCAAATTGTTCCTCTCACTCAGGATCTTTCTATTTTATTCTTCTTCTTATTCTTCTCCTAACATTTTTTAGGATGCTATTTCTCCCTCAGTTTTCAACCAATCACTAACTTTCACATGAAGAATACCTCTGGGCTGAATTCCATTACTATGGCTTTTGGTGCTGATCTGGATCACTGATCCGGAATGATCCATGAAAAATGGGCTTTTTTTTCAATCACTTATAACTCTGTCAACTTTCATGATTTTTGCAATCAGTTTGTTCTATTTTGTTCAGGGTGGCAGGGTGCAACGTTTTCCTCCTGAAGCATCATCCTCTATCTCTTACCGTTCCGGATCTATAGGGTACGGTGACCAGATGTCCCGGTTTGTAACAGCTAGTGCAAATCACTGTGACTTTAGTCACAGTCTCTACTGAGTTCTCACGTGCTTTACTGTTAAAGACACTGAAGACTCCTTCCATAAATGTTAAATAAACATCCATTGCACAAAGTCATTAATACATAAAACCTGCAATGTGTAGCTGCGCTCATTTTAGAGCTGTTATTGTTGCTGTATATAAAATGAATCACCACCTTCTGACCAGCAGCGCTGTGGTATGAATCCTGGTCTTGAACACACAGATTGTACATAAACCCTGTCTGAATGTTTGTGCTGTGTCTGCAGCTACAATAATCCCTTTCCTAAGTGTCTATTCAGACGACACAATGGAGGGAAGAGAGTCGGTGTGCTTTTCATCGGCGCCGTCTGCCAATATCTGAACAGTTTTCTCTAATCCTTTGTGTTATTGTACAGGAATGGACAGCAGGAGCAGGGCACTCTGAGTGGCATTTTCACCTTCACTAAAATGTCCCAGTGGAATAATGAAATTTATGAAATGAGCAGTCCTTTTCTGTTCGGATGAGTTATTCATCACGTATAATGACATTCGATAGTCTGTCATCCTTTCCAAAAGACACAAAAAAACCCTCCCATTAAATGTCAAAACGTTTCCTGCTCACCCCTTTCGACTCGGCATTTCGACGCATGAAAAACGTTACGTGAAAGCGATAATGTTCTCGACTGAAGCACAGGGTAAGAAGAAACACTTTTAAATGGATTATTAATGCTGTGAAACACTGCACTCTGTTTTATTTATTTATTCAAGTACAATATTATTCCAAAGCTCCGGGTAAGCTGGAGCCTGTCCCAGGTGACTATGGGCTTGAGGCGGGGTCCACCCTGGACAAGTCACCAGATCATCACAGAGACAAACAACCATTCACACCTACGGTCAATTTAGAGTCACCAGTTAACCTAACCTGCATGTCTTTGGACTGTGGGGGAAACCGGAGCACCCGGAGGAAACCCACGCGGACACGGGGAGAACATGCAAACTCCACATAGAAAGGCCCTTGCCGGCTGCTAGGCTTGAACCCAGAACCTTCTTGCTGTGAGGCGACAGCACTAACCACTACACCACCGTGCCACCCATTAAGCAGAGATGCTGATAATTTATCTAGTTTTAAATCTTTACTTAAAACATTAATTTCGGTTTTAATAACTGATATTACACACTCTACAGCTTCGTGATATTTTATGGTTTTTATATTATCTTTAGGATATCGTTTCATTTATATTTGTATTCTTTTATTTTATTTATGTACGATATTTTAAGCGCATTTGATCATCTATGCATGTAAAATGCACTATATAAGTAGTAATAATAATAATAATAATTATTATTATTATTATTATTGAAGTCATAAACTAAAGCATTGTGTTTCGGTCCTGCGGACATTATTACAGTGTAGTGGGCAGAGTCAGGGGAATTTTGTCCAATTTAAGAGCATAAATCAGTTTGTATCAGCCAAGGCGTGGTCAAGCGCCAACTATGAACGGAGAGGAGGCGGAGTGAATGGGCAGGTAACGCGTGATGGTTTTCACCTGCGTGTGATCAGGATGAGTTTACTTTATGTGCTGTTTGGAGAGAGAGAGAGAGACAGACAGACAGACAGACAGACACGAATTATCTCATCTCATCTCATCTCATTATCTCTAGCCGCTTTTATGAGATTGAAAATTGTTATTGAACTTGAATGAGGCGAAAGCTCCAAAATATTGAGTCTGTTTTATTTGCATTTTCTCTGAAGTGGTTGAAAGCACGCTGAAACTCGCTGGCCATGAAATGAAAGGCAAAAAATTGTAGCTTTGTAAAAGGTTGCCTGTCTCCCGAATCCTTCTCTCACACACACACACACACACACACACACACACACACACACACACACACGCTGGGTTCTACACTGTTCTCCATCACTTCTGCATTAATATCAGTTAGTATTATGAGTGACCCACATTCATCACCTTCAAAAATGGCAAAGCAGACAAGATCAGTTACTATCCTTATTAATAAACAAACAATTGCAATTATTGGCAAATGTTAACCATAAGGAATTGTTTGATGTTTTATTATTTTTTATAACGTCTATACAAGTTAGAGAATTCAATCTGTAAAGGAGAGCTCACTAACTAACTAGTTCCTGTGGATTTTTATAGTATTTTTTTTTAAATATAGTCGTTACACTTGGCCACATTAATATTGTTCACTATCTGTATCAGTCTTTGTATCTGTTTCATGCTCCAAATATTCACATTTTATCCATATATGGATTTAAACCTGAAGTGAGAGCTTGATTATGATGATGCTGATTACTTAAAATAAATATCAACCATATTCCCCTGGAAATTCACACCGATCGATTTACTTTATTGATCCCAAGCTGGGAAATTGTTTTGCTACAGCAACAAGTTATCAGACATGCGAGAAGAAAAAGACACACCGTACAACCAGACGCACAGCTTGTGAACAGGCAAGGCAGGCAACTGCTTGGGCCCCCCTGGCCCAGGGGCCTCCCGAGAGTCGGGGCCCGAGGGCTTATTTATTTTGTTTTTATTGTTCTTTCCCATTGTATTTTCACATTTGGAATTTAAAAAACTTTGGTTTCATATATTTTTCGTTGGTGTCAGATTATTTATAACATATTGGTGATGAACACTGGTCAGAAGGACCCCCTAGAAATTTTTGCTTGGGGCCACAACAGACTCTAGAATCGCCTCTGCGTACAACAAAACAGAATAATAAAAACGATCCCAAGAACAAGCCGACTATACAATATACAGATAAAAATGTAATGATAAAAAATTTATATGCGCTTTGTACACATATAGCTCTGACTTTGACAGTTCCTCATCATCACCACCACTTTTACAGTTACTCCCCAACTCCAAAACAGTGTGAAAACCACTGACTTCACACTCTACACATCTGGATACGAATTCTGGATCACCATTAGGGTCAAATTTGCGAAGCACACTTCCACATTTTTCCATTTCCACTTAAAGCAGACATTTTCCCAGAACTTCTGTAAAAGCTGATTCGAGGGCGGAGCTACACATGAGCTCAGTTAGTGATGTCACTAAACAAGCTTTGGACCAATCATGTCTAAAATTAGACAACGATAGGACACTCGGACCTCTGATTAAACTCGTGATCCTGGCTAATGCTAGTGATATAAAATCACTTTGGCTGTTGTAATGTTATGTTTTGAGGTTTGGCTGCTGTTATATAATATATATGTATAAATTAATAAGAAAAAAGATGACGCAAATCAAGAGTTTGAGGTGAAAAATGTCAACCGTGTTGAAAAATGTAAAATGCAAGCGAGTTTACTCACTAACTTTTAGTAGCTATTAGTGATATGAGGTTGTGAGTGAGTTGGTGGTTGGTGACTTAAAGGTAGACTGGCTTTCAGATTTTACAAGTGTAGGTCATAAAAATAATTTTCCCCGACACCAAATTATACTGAATTCGAATCACAGACTTCCAATTTTATTTGTTTTTTAAAATAGAACAATTAATGAATTTAGAACCTAAACCCTAAATTCTCCGTTATTTTTTCCTGCTTCACCATGACCCAATTCAAGATACTACATCATGCATCACGTGGTGGGCTTTCCCCGTTCACGCAAGGCATTGTGGGATACAAATTTGAAACAGGAGAGAAAAATGGAGGACGTGAGTGTGCGAATGAAACGTGAAAGACCGACTACAGTAACGGAAAGAAAGTGAGAAGAAAAAACGTTATGTTATATACGAAGGAAAGGAAATGCAGGACCAAACTAATAAATATCGGCGCTCAGCGATATTTATCAGCGAGCGAGCACCGAGTTAGTTGCCGGAGTCCCTGCTTGTACTCGGTGCAATATGTATACTGCTCCTACTTATTCAGGTGACATTGGGCATACCTAACAACCTGTGTTTTCTTTCTCTCCCCTCCCCCACCCCAAATCTGTCCCTCTGAGTTACATGGAGTCAACAGGAAATCTTTGGTGGAGAGGGTGGAGACCTCGACTGGCTATCGTAGCCTGCAGGGAATCGGCCGTCAGACTTTCTGTCACATGTCCCAGACCCGGTGAAATGTCACTGAATTGTCTTGGCCAGCCCTAAGGGTCCCATCTGCATCTCATCATTGCTGAAGAGTGTGCTCCCATCACCCAATCAAGCATCCAGCCAGAGCAGGTCATGATATATTTTTTACCATATTAACATGCCATTGTTGTGTGTTATGCCTGATGTAAAGACACTCGTCTCTGCGAGCCTACCACACAGACTTAATACTTGTCATTTTTAGGGCATACCTAACAACATGTGTTTTCTTTCTCTCTCTCTCTTCCCCCCCTACCCAATCTGTCCCTCTGAGTTACATGTTGGTCCTGGGATTGAGATGCTGGCCTCTTCTGCCCCTCGGACCTGCTTGATCCATCCTGGTGCCCTGTGTCTGGTCGGAGTTTTATCGCACCGCTCCTGTGAAGGACGGCCCCATGAGGACAGTTGAGGGTTATACCTGGAGGACGCTCTGGACTCTTACAGTAATGCTTTTATGGCTGAGGACTACAGTTGTCTTGCTAACTTTAGGACTGCAGTTGTCATGAACAGTTTTGCGCTCAAGTTTCCATCAATGAAGAGTTTATAACATCAACGAAACTGTCCTCATGTTAAAACTGTTAATGTTCTAGTCATGCTGTCTGTTGTTGCCCAAATGAGGATGGGTTCCCTTTTGAGTCTGGTTCCTCTCGAGGTTTCTTCCTCATGTCGTCTGAGGGAGTTTTTCCTTGCCACCGTCGCCACAGGCTTGCTCATTGGGGATAGATTAGGGATAAATTAGCTCATGTTTTAAGTCGTTCAAATTCTGTAAAGCTGCTTTGCGACAATGTTTATTGTTAAAAGCGCTATACAGATAAACTTGACTTGACTTGACTTGACCTCGGTGTGATCAGCTGTTCGTTTAGCGACAGAATGATGGAACTGTCAGTGCACGCTCAAAGGGAAACCTGCGCATGCGCACACACACGGACTTCCTCTGTCTGCTTGACTGCGCGAAGCGAGCGATTTCATGCACGTTATTTGCTTTAATCCCCTCAAATTAAATAAATAACTTCCCAGCCACAGAATGGCCTGATATTTTGTCAAATATTACAGAAATAAACATCTCACAATGACCACATTTCATTGTGAGGGAACTAAATTTCACCGATTTTATGAAATCGAAAGGCCGTCTAGCTTTAACAAAATGTTTTTTAAATGTCAGATTTTCTGAAATAATATCTAGAAATCATATTTAATGAAACATTTTAATGGATTAGAATTGAAATTCTGTCTTATCTCTATATTTTATCTTGAATAACCTGTGCTGAGTGAAAGTCTCTAATCTTAAAACACTAAAAGAAAGAAATGGATGTGCCAGTTACTGTGACTGCAGGTTAAAAGGTAAATCTATAAATAATAATAAAAAAAAAAAATCAATAGACAAATTCAGTTAAAGAATCCCTGGACCATCATGAACCGAGTGTAGGTTCAGGCACTGAATGAGCAGGTGGTTGAGCTGTGAGGATGAGCAGAGCTGAGATCACTCGTCCTGCTCGTGGTTTTGTCTGATTTTAGTGTCTCTCACCAGTTGACAATCCTCCAGAGAGTTAACGAGCTGAGCGTTCTGACAGGACAAGATGGCACCCGCCAGGTTCAACATCACGCAGACTGCAGACAGCAACATGAAGAAGGTGATCTGTGGTGAGACGGAAAGAGAAAACAAAAGCACAGACTGTCAATTACACAGTTACACGACCTTTTAGGGTAAAAACAAACAAAACAGGATGTGGAATAACATCTCATTAGCTCTACATCTGTTGCAAAAAAAAGTCTTTCAGTTTCTTCTGCGTTATAACTCCGAACGTTGTGTGTTCTGGATCTCCTGCGTTAGTCGAGGACTTAGAAAGGTTTATCGGTTCACTCAGGACGATATGGAGCAAAAATCCATCATATTTTATTAGTCATTTATCACCAGTTTAGTGATGCAAAATGAGGAAAGATCCAAGAGCCAAGATCTCTGACATTAAAAAGACTCTGAGTAGTAAATCCATATGACTTTTTTAGGATGTGTGTAATCATTACGAATACACACTCACCAGCCACTTTATTAGGAACACTCAGACATCCACCTGTTGTTTATTTGATGCGGTTCTCTAATCAGCCGATCCCTTGATGCATCAAATCATGCAGATACAAATCAAGAGCTTCAGTTAATGTTCAAACATCAGAACGGGAAAAATTGTCATCTCAAAGTGTGAATTTCTTTCACTGTGGTATGGGTGTTGGTTTGAGTCAGATGGACTGGTTTGAGTATTTCAGAAACTGTTGATCTCCTGGGGGTTTCACACACAACAGTCTCACAGAATGGTGCGAAAAACAAAAAACATCGAGGGAGTAAGCGACAGTTCTGTGGGTGGAAATAATTAGCTTGTTGCTAAGCGAGATCAGAGGAAAATAGGCAGATTTGAGGTGGTTCGAGCTTTTTTGCCAGGAAGGATACAGTAACTCATATAATCACTCTTTACAACTGTGGTGAACAGAAAAGCATCTCAGCATGCAACAGCAGAACAGAAGAACACATTGTGTTCCACTCCTGCAGCCAAGAACAGGGATCTCAGAATCAACAAGTTCCTATTAAAGTGGCCGGTGAGTGTATTAAAGTCATTTTAATTTAAAAAAAAAAAAGTCTGATCTCATTACGTTGTAAGAATTTGAGATCCCTTGCTCCAGCTTTTTTTTTTGAATTTCTTGTGATATTATCTTTTTTAGGGCGGCACGGTGGTGTAGTGGTTAGCGCTGTCGCCTCACAGCAAGAAGGTCCTGGGTTCGAACCCCGGGTCCGGCGAGGGCCTTTCTGTGCAGAGTTTGCATGTTGTCCGCGTGGGTTTCCTCCGGGTGCTCCGGTTTCCCCCACAGTCCAAAGACATGCAGGTTAGGTTAACTGGTGACTCTAAATTGAGCGTAGGTGTGAATGTGAGTGTGAATGGTTGTCTGTGTCTATGTGTCAGCCCTGTGATGACCTGGCGACTTGTCCAGGGTGTACCCCGCCTTTCGCCCGTAGTCAGCTGGGACAGGCTCCAGCTTGCCTGCGACCCTGTAGAAGGATAAAGCGGCTAGAGATAATGAGAATGAGATTATCTTTTTTAATCTTAAAATACTTGCATACATTTAAGTGTGGATAATTTTTAACTTTCACTGAAATAGAATTCTTGAACTCTTCCGTTTTTCACTTTTTTGTACCATTTTCATTTTTAACTGAGCACTTCAATACTGTTTTTCTTTCTTTTACTTAAGTATACATTTTCTGCACTTCCTCCGCCATCGATAAACAGTTTATGAGTCAGATTTTTGTTTAGATTGATATTGAATTTCGATCTCTTTTAATTTATTTGATTTCTATAACAGCAGCTCTGGCAGTAGTTCTGGCTGTTAGAAGAATCACAGGTTTATATTAATGCACTTGTTCTTGTTACCTCCAGTAACTGTGTTGGAGGAGCTGATGTTTTCACCTCCGTTTGTTTGTCTGTTCCCATCGTAACTGAAAAACTAGTGAACAGATTTGGATGAAATTTGGTGGAAAGGTGATCCATGGGCCGAGGAACAATTGATTTGATTTTGATGCGAATCCAGAGATACAGGGTGTTTCAAAAAATTTTACATCATTTCACAATCTAATAACTTTGGCAATTCTTGTTCAAGTGACCTCAAATTTTAACAGCATGTGTGAAAACAGGTCAAGCTTTTATGTTTAATGTTTTTTTTTTAGGCATAGAAATGCCATTCACTGGAAAAGAAAAGGCGTTTTGTGTGTTAGATTACACTCAAACACAGTCGAACAAGACTGTGCAGCGTGCATTTATGAGAGAATTCTCTAAAAATGCACCAACAGCAATGCAGATTTGGACACGGCACAAAAAGTTCAAAGAGGAAGGCTGTCTGTGTAGCGCAAAAGGATCTGGATGACCACCAGCATCGGAAGAGATGGTCGAGCGGGTTCACGAAAAACCCTTGCGAAGCCCCAAGAAATCCGTAAGAAGAGCAAGCCTGGAGACCCAGATTCCTCCAACAACAGTTTGGCATGTCCTGAGGAAACATTTGTGAATGAAACCCTACAAGTTGCACCTCATTCAGTGCCGTGTCTCAGGCGGCACACATATTGAAAATTTGTGAAATCGTTCATGGAATTCACATACTTTTGAATTTCTCATTCAAATTTTGAGGAATAAATCCTATATTGCTCAACATTAAGCCTGTTCAGTTTCATTTGCCTAGACTATGTAGTTTCTGGGATATTTACATCTCAAATAATATCAATTTTTTTGAAAACACCCTGTATGCGGATCCAGGATTTTTTTTTTTATTTTTTAACTTTTGAATAATTACTAGGGCGGCACGGTGGTGTAGTGGTTAGCGCTGTCGCCTCACAGCAAGAAGGTCCGGGTTCGAGCCCCGTGGCCGGCGAGGGCCTTTCTGTGTGGAGTTTGCATGTTCTCCCCGTGTCCGCGTGGGTTTCCTCTGGGTGCTCCGGTTTCCCCCACAGTCCAAAGACATGCAGGTTAGGTTAACTGGTGACTCTAAATTGAGCGTAGGTGTGAATGTGAGTGTGAATGGTTGTCTGTGTCTATGTGTCAGCCCTGTGATGACCTGGCGACTTGTCCAGGGTGTACCCCGCCTTTCACCCGTAGTCAGCTGGGATAGGCTCCAGCTCGCCTGCGACCCTGTAGAACAGGATAAAGCGGCTAGAGATAATGAAAGGAGATGAGATGAGATGAATAATTACTATAAAAATGGTGATTTTTTTTCCCCAACAGTCAACTCGTTCCGGACAATCGGACAGACAGACGCAGATTTGACTTGTCTGGAGGAAACTTTTAGTTGTCCCGGACAGTCGGACTACCGTTAATGTTGAGCCTTTGCCTGAAGAAGAGAAAAGACATTGCCGGTTGTTAAAAGTCAAAGAAGCACATGTGTCTGATCATCAAGCACCCAGTAATGAATAAAATAAACCATTGAGTTTCATCACACAGTCTGAGAATTTGCTCCCATTACAGAAAGCAAACGAACAGGAAAATAGAGTCGAGGTTTGCCTTCTAGGCTTTTTCGTCTCACTGCTCAACAATGTTCTTCTCTAACAAGTAGACTCGAGTCTAAAACGAACTCAGTGACTTATGGCCGGCTTGAGAAACCAATCTCTCCCTAATTCCCTTTTCCACACCCGATCCATGAACGCCCTGGCACAGGTGATAGATTTCTCCAGCGGAGAAGTCGTCGCAACGTTCTAGCTCCTCGTCTTGCTCTTGCTGTTAAAAACAATTCTCTTTATTTCACAGCTGACAGTCTAAGGAGATGATTTGTGTGGGGAGAAATACAGAAACCGGTGCAGCTTCTGTAAATCACACTTTTGTGCACAAGATAGAAATGGGCTGTCGTGTGCAGCCTCGGGGAGATTACCGAGCTGTAGATCAGCGCTGGTCTTCGGGAAATTTACTACTGCAGGCCTTCACCTGATTAGACATTAACCCTGCAACATGAGGGACCAGAAAGAGAGGAAGGGGTGGAAAGCATGCAAGATAAGCTTTAGTGCATTTCACACTGGAACAAATTGGAAGATGGAGTGAGGCTGATCTGAAGGCTCATCCAGAGACGGAGCGAAAATCACCACACAAGCAGCAGCACCGTGTTCGCAGCGACAGGCCATGTATACACACACACACACACACACACACACACACACAAGTCAGACACAGAGCCACAATTTCAAAGTGACACGTCAGTTGAAATTTTCTCAATGTTATGCAAATTATGCATGATGCTATAAAACAACAAATCACAACCCTGTCACAAGTTTAGTTCCAACCTGTAAATAACACAAAAATGGAAAAATAAGTGATATTTCATCTTTTTTAATTCTCTTATTAAATGTGTAGAGAGATTATGGAGAAAAATAAAGCCTGGAAGGAAAATGTAGAGATTGTTGGTGTCGTCTCTGGTGCATGTTTGTAGCTAGTCAAGTTAGCTTCTGTTTCTAATACGTTAAGAGCGAATACGAAGCCTGGGACGTAACATGTAAATCAAACTTACGCAGTTTTTTTTCCCCTCACTTTATTAAAACAACATAATTCATTTTAAATACGTTTTAAAGGCAAATTATGTGCTGTAAGCTATACATTTTGATGACTAATCTTCCTCTTTGGAATTAATTTTGCTGGATGGATGGGACACGCCTGCAAAAAACAAGCAAGCAAGCAACACGAGCAACTCATCACTCTCACTAGTGTGAATGGAGAGATTTCCGATGCTTTTTGGTAATAAACAAACACTCTCAGTGGGTTTGGTGTAAAAAGAAGGATGGCTGTAATGAAAAGAACCCGATCCCAAGTGTAAAATATGGTGGAGGTTCTGTGATGCTTTGATTCTGTTTTTCCTCCAAAGGCCCTGAAACCTTGTTAGGGTCCATGGCATCATGGACTCCATGAAACACCAGGACATTTTAAATCTGAATCTGGCTGCTTCTGCCAGGAAAATAAAACTTGGTCATCATTGGATCTTCCAGCAGGACAATGGTCTGATGTCCAAATCAACACAAAAACGGTTCTCTGAGCACAGAATCGAGCTTCTGCACTGAACATCTCAGTCCCCTGAACTGAACCCCAGTGAAAACCTGTGGGCTGAGCTGAAGAGGAGAGAGCATGAGAGAGGGTCGAGGACCGTGGATGATGTGGAGAGATTGTGTCAAGAGGAATGGTCTCAGATGCCCTGCTCTGTATCTCCAACCTTATAAAATGTTATCAGACAGACTCAGTGCTGTTTTACTGCCAAAGGTAGGGTGTACAAAGTATGAAATGCAGGGGTGCCAATAATAGTGGCACATGTGTTTTTGTTGAAAATATATTTCTTGACGAGGGATTTGTTTTCGGTGAATAAATTTATTTCAAGTAAAGGTTGGATTTTTCTCATTGTTTCAGTGTGAGGTGAGATGAATGAATATATTATATATACTATATACATACACACACACACACACACATATAAACAGTTATTCCACAAAATCGAGTTGTACATGAGCTGATAGCCGATGAGTCACGTCGCACCGAGTTGGCTATAATCCATGTACGATGAGATTGAGTGGAATAACTGTTTTATTCTATCCACATTCACTGGATTTTGAGAAATGGGGCATTTTTATTTTTTGCAAATTCAATAAATAAAATCTTTATACAAAACTTCCGACAAAATCATTTCTGCTTAGAATGTAAACAAACTGGCAAAATGACAGGAGCAATTTGTGAAAAAATGCGATAATAATTTTTGAAAAATAAAAAGAGATACACTACCGTTCAAAAGTTTGGGGTCACCCAGACAATTTTGTGTTTTCCATGAAAAGTCACACTTTTATTTCCCACCATAAGTTGTAAAATGAATAGAAAATATAGTCAAGACATTTTTCTGGCCATTTTGAGCATTTAATCGACCCCACAAATGTGATGCTCCAGAAACTCAATCTGCTCAAAGGAAGGTCAGTTTTATAGCTTCTCTAAAGAGCTCAACTGTTTTCAGCTGTGCTAACATGATTGTACAAGGGTTTTCTAATCATCCATTAGCCTTCTGAGGCAATGAGCAAACACATTGTACCATTAGAACACTGGAGTGAGAGTTGCTGGAAACGGGCCTCTATACACCTATGGAGATATTGCACCAAAAACCAGACATTTGCAGCTAGAATAGTCATTTACCACATTAGCAATGTATAGAGTGGATTTCTGATTAGTTTAAAGTGATCTTCATTGAAAAGAACAGTGCTTTTCTTTCAAAAATAAGGACATTTCAAAGTGACCCAAACTTTTGAACGGTAGTGTATATTCTTGCATTGAAATACTTTTATTCCGTATTTTGTTGCTTTTTTTGTATTTTTAGGGGTTTTGTTTTTGAGTAGAGTTTTTATTTTGTCCTCATGTGGTTCAGTAACACGCTCTGCCATTTTGCTTTTCTTCTTCTTTAGGGTTTTTTGGCGGTTGGAAAACCAACTTAAAGGTGAATTACTGCCAACAACTGGGCTGGAGTGTGGAGCAGGCGATATTGGGGGAAAAAAACTACAGGTAGTCGTCGACTTACGACCTATGCGACTTACGACCGATCGACTTTACGACCGTCTGGTTATGACTGGCAAGCGTTTCCCAGCTGAGCTAGCTGAGCGTACGACAGTTCCCGCCCCAGCTCCCGGCAGCGCCCAGCATCCAGCCAGTGTTGCCAGATACTGCTGACGGTTTCCAGCCAAAAATATGTTCAAAACCCGCCAAAATGCACTTAAAACCGCCCAACCTGGCAACACTGCATCCAGCCTCTTCTATTATGTGTGCAGTGTTTCGCTGGACAAACAACAAGCGAGCTACAGCGCGCGTACGGCTTAACCAGATCTTGTGCTATAACGTGCGCAGGTGGTAATCAAAGTAACTTTCACTTTTCTGTTCTGTTACACTGTTCTGTGTCCAATGTCCAAAATGAAAAGTTAGTTTTCAACTGTTCAGCTAAAAAAAATGTTATTAAAACGATTGTGTTGTTGAAATGATGTGTTTGCAATTTATTTATAATAAAAAACTGATACAGGTGGATGAAAGAGTGATAGTGTGATAAAAAAGTACTATACTAGTACTACTGAGTGATAAGTCCTAGTGAATGCTTGATAAGTAGACAATAATAAATAATTAGGTGTATTTTTCGGCACTCGCTGCACGCACTATGGCTCAAAATAATATACCGGCAAGAAATAAAAGTTACTTTCACCCATGAGTATGCAGTGTTTGACTTAAACCAAATAATGAGCCAAGGTAATGAAATAAGAAAATGTTGATAAAATAAGACTTTAAGTTGATTACGGTTTACGACCAGTCAGTCGTAACCAAACGCAGTCGTAAGTCGATGACTACCTGTATATTCTTTTCGTTATTTTGGTTTTTTTTTAAAATACTTGATAATAAAACAGCTCTTTTGTTTTTCTCTACTCACAGTATATGAGCTGATATCCTAGTAGTACAGTAGGCAATTATATATATATATATATATATATATATATATATATATATATATATATATATATATATATATATATACACACAACCCCGATTCCAAAAAAGTTGGGACAAAGTACAAATTGTAAATAAAAACGGAATGCAATGATGTGGAAGTTTCAAAATTCCATATTTTATTCGGAATAGAACATAGATGACATATCAAATGTTTAAACTGAGAAAATGTATCATTTAAAGAGAAAAATTAGGTGATTTTAAATTTCATGACAACAACACATCTCAAAAAAGTTGGGACAAGGCCATGTTTACCACTGTGAGACATCCCCTTTTCTCTTTACAACAGTCTGTAAACGTCTGGGGACTGAGGAGACAAGTTGCTCAAGTTTAGGGATAGGAATGTTAACCCATTCTTGTCTAATGTAGGATTCTAGTTGCTCAACTGTCTTAGGTCTTTTTTGTCGTATCTTCCATTTTATGATGCGCCAAATGTTTTCTATGGGTGAAAGATCTGGACTGCAGGCTGGCCAGTTCAGTACCCGGACCCTTCTTCTACGCAGCCATGATGCTGTAATTGATGCAGTATGTGGTTTGGCATTGTCATGTTGGAAAATGCAAGGTCTTCCCTGAAAGAGACGTCATCTGGATGGGAGCATATGTTGCTCTAGAACCTGGATATACCTTTCAGCATTGATGGTGTCTTTCCAGATGTGTAAGCTGCCCATGCCACACGCACTAATGCAACCCCATACCATCAGAGATGCAGGCTTCTGAACTGAGCGCTGATAACAACTCGGGTCGTCCTTCTCCTCTTTAGTCTGAATAACACGGCGTCCCTGATTTCCATAAAGAACTTCAAATTTTGATTCGTCTGACCACAGAACAGTTTTCCACTTTGCCACAGTCCATTTTAAATGAGCCTTGGCCCAGAAAAGACGTCTGCGCTTCTGGATCATGTTTAGATACGGCTTCTTCTTTGAACTATAGAGTTTTAGCTGGCAACGGCGGATGGCACGGTGAATTGTGTTCACAGATAATGTTCTCTGGAAATATTTCTGAGCCCATTTTGTGATTTCCAATACAGAAGCATGCCTGTATGTGATGCAGTGCCGTCTAAGGGCCCAAAGATCACGGGCACCCAGTATGGTTTTCCGGCCTTGACCCTTACGCACAGAGATTCTTCCAGATTCTCTGAATCTTTTGATGATATTATGCACTGTAGATGATGATATGTTCAAACTCTTTGCAATTTTACACTGTCGAACTCCTTTCTGATATTGCTCCACTATTTGTCGGCGCAGAATTAGGGGGATTGGTGATCCTCTTCCCATCTTTACTTCTGAGAGCCGCTGCCACTCCAAGATGCTCTTTTTATACCCAGTCATGTTAATGACCTATTGCCAATTGACCTAATGAGTTGCAATTTGGTCCTCCAGCTGTTCCTTTTTTGTACCTTTAACTTTTCCAGCCTCTTATTGCCCCTGTCCCAACTTTTTTGAGATGTGTTGCTGTCATGAAATTTCAAATGAGCCAATATTTGGCATGAAATTTCAAAATGTCTCACTTTCGACATTTGATATGTTGTCTATGTTCTATTGTGAATACAATATCAGTTTTTGAGATTTGTAAATTATTGCATTCCGTTTTTATTTACAGTTTGTACTTTGCCCCAACTTTTTTGGAATCGGGGTTGTATATATAATATTTAAAATGCAGCATAAAATAGGTAAAATAAGCTGATAATAAAAATGCAATAAATAATAACAATGCCTTATGATAGAGATGAATGTTTTGGTTTCAGGTTTTGTCCTGAGAAGGCAGCTCAAGCTGTTAAGGAATAATAACATATAAAAGTGTAATGGCATCATTATGAGATTATGAAACTGTAACCAAAGCCCAGATGATGCCTAATTGTGTAATTTGATGTAACTCAGAATGATGGATAGATTTCCTCTCTGCATTAGCCACACTGCCTGGGTTAAATGTCGTTTCAGAGCCCAAGCCCTGGCACACTCATTACCCGGCCTGTCTCCATGCTGCTGAGTCCTAATTACCATGTGGGATTCCATATCACTGTTTAACAGCGTCTCATTAATTACTGCCCCGGTGCCGCTGGCGTTCCAACCACAGAGAGACGGAGCCTTGGCGCTCATCGCTCGTGGGCGTGGGAGGGGCTCGAGCACCAGCCGTAACTGCTTTGTGTGTTTCTGTGTGGCGGGAAGCTGGATTTAGGTCTTGGCCTTGTACCATGCGGTTGATTTGGTGCTCTATTTCACATAAATTGTGACAGAGATTAGATTTGGGTTGATCAGACTCAGTTGGCAGCAGAGACATCCGTTGATTTTGTCCATGTACAGGAGAAGTGGTGAGAGAACACCTGGGTTTTGCCAAATAGGAAGTTCTCTCTGACCTACAGTATGTACTTTTGGTAATACTATGGAAATGCTGTTGAAGACATTTTATTATTATTTTTTTCTTTTATTATTTCTTGCAAAATTGTAATTTGTTGTTCTGTGCTGTAAAATCATTACAGTATATCCACTGATCTTTATTTCCGATCGTATTAATCTAATCTAGCCAGCAATCTAGTTCAGTTAGTTAGCCGATACTCGGGAAGAGTGTGGTTAAGGTGACACTGCACACATTCTGAGCCTTTCCTCCATCATCAGCACAAAAAGCCCTCCAGTCAGCGATATTTCAGTCAAAGAATAGTGTGTGAAAGCAGCCTTTCTGAAAGCGTAGAAAGCCCCGAGGCACTCACTGGATATTTTATCGAAGCACACACCTCAGTGTTCCTGCCGTGGTGTAACAGTCCTGCTGTGGCCACCCTGTGTGTTTGAAGTGTTACAGATCTGCTGTATTATTTAACGAGCATCCAGCAGGGAAACAGACTGACATGTGGCGTCTTTCCTCCATCCTCCATCTGAAATGCTGACCCTCTGATTTAATCTCGCTGCGCTGCTCCGTCAACGTCAATTCTGTCCTTTATAATCAGTTAATTGTGAGTAAAAGGAGGTAATTGGCATTTATCTTATGCAGTCGCTCCTCTTGTCTGCTCTGTCTCTTCTTCATAAAGTCTCATTTCTGCTTTTCAGCAATCTGCTCTCGGTTATAGATCTGATCTCATGTCTGATATTATTATATCTGATACGCTGCACCGAAAGACATCTCTGCATCAACGTCAACATCTCTCTCTCTGATGCTGATAAAGGAATGACGCATGTTAGGCATGTTGTTATGGAAAAATAATCAGTTTCCACCCTGAAGTTGATTATATTCCTATAGCAGCAATTCAAAAAGTGTCTTATTCCTCTAATATTACACCGATTTACAAATGATTACAATTTGTACTGTAAGAACACCGCGTCAGTTTTTATCTGTTTATATTTGCATTTAATGTTGTGGAACATTGATGAAACAAGTATAATGAGAGCATCAATGATGGCGTAGCTCACTCCAGCCCCGTCTAGTCCAGAAGGAACGATCTAAAGTGAGCCACTTTGCGCAATAAATGTTGCAAGCTATATACACTATATACAAGCTATGTACAGAAGCAATATCCACCCTAGGAACACCGACCTATTTACCAGAAATAATCCAAAATGGCGAGGAATTGACAGAGAAGAAGCGATTTTTGTTGAACTGCTCACTCATTAAGGCTTAATTAGTCCATAACTTCATTAATAATTGTAATGAAGCAAATCTGGGTAGAAGTTATATGCACCCTAGGTACCCCTACCTTCATGCAAGAAAGAATCAAAATTGGTGAAGAATTGATGGAGAAGAAGCGATTTGTGTGGAAACTGCTTGTTAGGGATTGATTAATTACTCCATATCTTCATTATTAATTGCAATTATACAAATTTGAGTAGAGGCTATCTATATGTACCCCAGGCAGACCTACAACCCCGATTCCAAAAAAGTTGGGACAAAGTACAAATTGTAAATAAAAATGGAATGCAATAATTTACAAATCTCAAAAACTGATATTGTATTCACAATAGAACATAGACAACATATCAAATGTCGAAAGTGAGACATTTTGAAATTTCATGCGAAATATTGGCTCATTTAAAATTTCATGACAGCAACACATCTCAAAAAAGTTGGGACAGGGGCAATAAGAGGCTGGAAAAGTTAAAGGTACAAAAAAGGAACAGCTGGAGGACCAAATTGCAACTCATTAGGTCAATTGGCAATAGGTCATTAACATGACTGGGGATAAAAAGAGCATCTTGGAGTGGCAGCGGCTCTCAGAAGTAAAGATGGGAAGAGGATCACCAATCCCCCTAATTCTGCACCGACAAATAGTGGAGCAATATCAGAAAGGAGTTCGACAGTGTAAAATTGCAAAGAGTTTGAACATATCATCATCTACAGTGCATAATATCATCAAAAGATTCAGAGAATTTGGAAGACTCTCTGTGCGTAAGGGTCAAGGCCGGAAAACCATACTGGGTGCCCGTGATCTTCGGGCCCTTAGACGGCACTGCATCACATACAGGCATGCTTCTGTATTGGAAATCACAAAATGGGCTCAGGAATATTTCCAGAGAACATTATCTGTGAACACAATTCACCGTGCCATCCGCCGTTGCCATCTAAAACTCTATGGTTCAAAGAAGAAGCCGTATCTAAACATGATCCAGAAGCGCAGACGTCTTCTCTGGGCCAAGGCTCATTTAAAATGGACTGTGGCAAAGTGGAAAACTGTTTTGTGGTCAGACGAATCAAAATTTGAAGTTCTTTATGGAAATCAGGGACACCGTGTCATTTAGACTAAAAAGGAGAAGGACGACCCAAGTTGTTATCAGCGCTCAGTTCAGAAGCCTGCATCTCTGATGGTATGGGGTTGCATTAGTGTGTGTGGCATGGGCAGCTTACACATCTGGAAAGACACCATCAATGCTGAAAGGTATATCCAGGTTCTAGAGCAACATATGCTCCCATCCAGACGACGTCTCTTTCAGGGAAGACCTTGCATTTTCCAACATGACAATGCCAAACCACATACTGCATCAATTACAGCATCATGGCTGCGTAGAAGAAGGGTCCGGGTACTGAACTGGCCAGCCTGCAGTCCAGATCTTTCACCCATAGAAAACATTTGGTGCATCATAAAACGGAAGATACGACAAAAAAGACCTAAGACAGTTGAGCAACTAGAATCCTACATTAGACAAGAATGGGTTAACATTCCTATCCCTAAACTTGAGCAACTTGTCTCCTCAGTCCCCAGATGTTTACAGACTGTTGTAAAGAGAAAAGGGGATGTCTCACAGTGGTAAACATGGCCTTGTCCCAACTTTTTTGAGATGTGTTGTTGTCATGAAATTTAAAATCACCTTATTTTTCTCTTTAAATGATACATTTTCTGAGTTTAAACATTTGATATGTCATCTATGTTCTATTCTGAATAAAATATGGAATTTTGAAACTTCCACATCATTGCATTCCGTTTTTATTTATAATTTGTACTTTGTCCCAACTTTTTTGGAATCGGGGTTGTACCTTCCTGCCAAAAAGAATAAAAATAGCTTAAGAATTGAGAGAGAAGAAGCAATTTTCATGAAATGTGGACGACGCCCAATGGACAGACGACGGACAACACAACACACAATGGCATAAACTCATCACCTGTCGGCTGGATGAGCTAACAAGTATAAACAGTTGTTTGCATACAGATTTACTTTCTGTAACAAACCGCTGACACTGGAGACTCCTTCCATCAATGTTAAATACATCTCTCCTCCTCACATGCGCCAAAATACCACCTGTATATTTTAGGATGAAGCTTTCTGACAGGAAGTTGCGTTTCATTTTGTCTGATGTCTGCATCTTTCAGCAGAGATCCTTATCCACCTCCTAACCTTCAGGACTCAATCCATCAATGTCACGGGCATAAATATGAGCAATTACATGGAGAAATTACACACGCACATAGAGTTGGTATGCAATCTAACACTGGCTGGTAATGACAGCGCTGACAGATCATCACTAATGGTGTCACGATACACAGAGTTTCATTTTTTGGCTTAAAAAAAAGAAATGAAATTTTTCAACATTCAAAAAATACTGTAAGCAGTAAGTCATAATAAATTAATATAATGAAGTCAATATTTGATGTGAGACAACCCTTTGATTTAAAAAAAAAATAGTAGTCTCAGGTCCAATGTTTTATGTGGAAATGATCTGTAGCTTTTACTGAGCGTCTTCCAGAACCAGCCCCAGTTCTTCTGGACACTTTGACTGTCACACTCGCTTCTTCATTTTGCACCAAAACCCAGCAGCCTTCATTATGTTTTCTTTTTTAATCTGTAAAGTGCTCTCTTATGGAATATGCTGCTCAGATACAAACTTTTTTCTGTAACATGTAATTTTGTGCTGGAAAAAAAAAAGAACATTTGGAACTCTAAAATGTTTTTGTCATGTGACTCGATAATGTAGAAGTCATAAAATAGAAATCTATAACAAAGTTTGCATGGACAAAAAATAGGGGGTCTAAGACTTTTGCACAGGAGGAAAATAAACTTCAGGGTGGGAGCAGCACCTCATCGCTTATTATTTTTCTATATCTGGACGTCAAAGAGTGTTTTATTCCTTATATACTCTAAATAAATAATTAAATTTTTATTCGATACTTTCGGGCAGCTCATGTGTTAGTGATGTTAAAAACTCAGCGATTCTTTTTATACAGTGGTGCTTGAAAGTTTGTGAACCCTTCTAGACTTTCTGTAAAGCTAGCTCTTCTGAACGTTAGATCACTTTCAAACAAGTCATTTTTAATTAATGATCTTATCTGCAAACACAACCTTGATTTTTTGCTTCTAACTGAAACATGGCTGGATCAAGCAGAGTGCTACCACCCTTATTGAAGCAGCTCCCCCAAATTTTAATTTCATGAGTGCTACCCGACATGGGAAAGGTGGAGGGATCGCAAATATATTCAAAGCCTCTTTTCAATGTAAACAGTCCTCACTTGGTGATTTTACATCCTTTGAACACTTATGTGCACTTGTTACATGCTCTCCTAACATATTGTTATTAACTATTTATAGGCCTCCGAGACATTCAGCCAAAGTCTTTCTGGAAGAGTTTGGTGAACTGTTGTCAGTCATTTGCTTAGAGTTTGACTGTCTTATTATATCTGGGGATTTTAACTTGCATGTAGATAATCCTGAAAACACTTATGCCAGAGAACTACTTGCACTTATTGACAACTTCAACCTAGTACAACATGTACAGGGGCCGACCCACTCTCGTGGTCATACCCTTGACCTCATCATCACAAAGGGTCTTACTGTTTCTACTACTGTTGTTGACCTGGCCTTATCTGATCATTTCTGTGTTTTCTCTGATGTTTCTATGTCCGCTCACATTCAGAACAGCTCAATGACTATGGGTAGGAGAGTCATAAACGACAACATGTGTTCTCTTTGAGCAAGCTGTCTCACGGATCTCAACTAAAATGTCAGACTTTGTAGACGACTTACTGGAAATTTTTAGTTTAAATATGACCCAAATTATGGATGATATTGCTCCATTCAAAATCAAAAGAGTCAGTGACAAGCAGAAAGCACCATGGAAACAATACCCAGCTGTTAAACTGCTAAAGAGAGAATGTAGGAAGACTGAAAGAAAATGGCGCAAATCTAAACTTCACGTCCATTATCAAATCCATAAAGAGATGCTTTGTAAATATAATTATGAAATTGGTAAAGCAAGACAGTCTTTCTTCTCCAACATCATCAACAGGAATATGAACAATGCCCGTGTGCTATTTTCAACAGTAGAGAAGCTAACTAATCCCCCACCACAATTAGCACCTGAACTTCTCTCAGTTAATAAATGCAATGAGTTTGCATCCTTCTTCAAAGGTAAAATTGATAAAATACGGCAGAATATTGCTCATAATATATCTCAGTTGCAAAATAACTGAAAAGCTGCAATCACCAGTGATACAGACAGACAATTTCAACACAATGTCAGAATTTTGTTTAATTGATTATGAGACTCTTGAAAAAACTGTACAAAATCTCAGTTCCTCAACATCTGAATTGGACATTCTGCCCACCAACTTTTTTAAGTCTGTTCTTCACCTCATAATTACAGATGTGCTTCAGATCATAAATACATCCCTAGAGACTGGCATTTTTCCTGTGCCCCTGAAAAAAACCGTTGTAAAGCCCCTACTTAAAAAGAATAATCTGGATGTTTCAGTATTGAACAACTACAGGCCAATATCAAATCTACCATTCATCGGGAAAATCCTTGAAAAAATTGTCTTCAATCAATTAACTGCCTTCTTGATATCAAACAGCTATTTTGATAACTTTCAGTCAGGATTTCGTGCCAATCACAGCACTGAAACAGCGCTGATTAAAGTTATAAATGACATACGTCTTAATACTGATGCAGGCAAAACATCGGTCCTGGTGTTACTGGACCTCAGTGCAGCTTTTGATACTGTTGATCACAACATACTGCTATATCGACTTGAACACTGGGTTGGGTTGACTGGTAAAGTTATCAATTGGTTAAAATCATACTTAAAAGATAGAAGCTTCTTTGTTACCATGGGAAATTGTACCTCAACATCAATGTCCTTGACCTGTGGTGTCCCCCAGGGGTCGATCCTTGGACCATTACTATTCAACCTTTATATGCTCCCACTTGGACAAATTATCAAGAACAACTCAATTTTGTATCACTGCTATGCAGATGACACCCAAATTTATTTTGCTCTATCACCTAATGATTATGCCCCCCTTGAATGTCTCTACCAGTGTATCAACCAAATCAACAACTGGATGTCACAAAATTTTCTTCAGCTGAACACAGATAAAACAGAAGTAATTCTATTTGGGAAAAAAGATGAAAGACTCAGGATTACCACTATTCTTGACACAAAGGGGATTAAAACAAAAGATATGGTTAAAAAACTTGGTGTTTTCATTGACAGCAAGCTAAACTTTGACTGTCACACGAAAGCAATCACTAAATCGGCATTTTATCACCTAAAAACATTTCCAAACTAAGAGGACTTATGTCAAAAAATGATCTGGAAAAACTTATACATGCCTTCATCTCTAGTAGGGTTGACTACTGCAATGGCCTTTTCACAGGCCTGCCAAAAAAGACCATCAAACGACTTCAGCTGGTTCAAAATGCAGTGGCTAGGGTTCTCACACGAACAAAAAGAACAGAGCACATTACTCCAATTCTAAGGTCCCTTCACTGGCTTCCAGTAAGCTACAGAATTGGCTTTAAAGCATTGCTGCTGGTGTACAAATCTCTAAATGGTACAGGGCCCAATTACCTCTCTGATATGTTGCAGCGGCCTAACCCAATCAGATCTACCAGATCGCAGCAGCAAAATTTACTGGTAAAACCTGTTGTTAAAACAAAGTGTGGTGAAGCAGCTTTTAGCTACTATGCAGTACAGCTATGGAACCAACTCCCAGAGGACATTAAAAATGCTCCTGCTGTTGGCAGCTTCAAATCTAGACTAAAGACCAGGCTGTTCTCAGATGCTTTCTGCTAACTGATTAATATCATCATCTTTGCATGTTTTAAACTTTACTTAACTTTTACAGTCTTTGCATGTTTTAAACTTTACTTAACTTTTATTCCATTTTATTCTACTGTTTTTTACTGAACTTTTACTTCATTTTATTACTTTATTTTTACTATTGTTTAATTCTTATATAATTTTTATTTCTCTCTCTTCTTCTCCCTTTATTTTATATAATTTTATTTTCTATTGTTTACTGTTTTGCCTTTACCTCTGTAAAGCACATTGAACTGCCACTGTGTATGAAATGCGCTATATAAATAAACTTGCCTTGCCTTTAGAATTTTCTATCTTTCTGCATAAATATGACCTAAAACATCATCAGATTTTCACACAAGTCCTAAAA
This sequence comes from Neoarius graeffei, assembly GCF_027579695.1. Taxonomy (NCBI): domain Eukaryota; kingdom Metazoa; phylum Chordata; class Actinopteri; order Siluriformes; family Ariidae; genus Neoarius; species Neoarius graeffei. The sequence goes on along the minus strand of NC_083595.1, from coordinate 50,520,988 downwards.
GTAGAAAAAGAGAACCCAGTTAAACAAATGAGACAAAAATTATACTTGGTCATTTATATATTGAGGAAAACGATCCAATATTACATATCTGTGAGTGGCAAAAGTATGTGAACCTCTAGGATTAGCAGTTAATTTGAAGGTGAAATTAGAGTCAGGTGTTTTCAATCAATGGGATGACAATCAGGTGTGAGTGGGTACCCTGTTTTATTTAAAGAACAGGGATCTATCAAAGTCTGATCTTCACAACACGTTTGTGGACATGTATCATGGCATGAACAAAGGAGATTTCTGAGAACCTCAGAAAAAGCGTTGTTGATGCTCATCAGGCTGGAAAAGTTTACAAAACCATCTCTAAAGAGTTTGGACTCTACCAATCCACAGTCAGACAGATTGTGTACAAATGGAGGAAATTCAAGACCATTGTTACCCTCCCCAGGAGTGGTCGACCAACAAAGGTCACTCCAAGAGCAAGGCGTGTAATAGTTGGCGAGGTCACAAAGGACCCCAGGGTAACTTCTAAGCAACTGAAGGCCTCTCTCACATTGGCTAATGTTCATGAGTCCACCATCAGGAGAACACTGAACAACAATGGTGTGCATGGCAGGGTTGTAAGGAGAAAGCCACTGCTCTCCAAAAAGAACATTGCTGCTCATCTGCAGTTTGCTAAAGATCACGTGGACAAGCCAGAAGGATATTGGAAAAATGTTTTGTGGACGGATAAGACCAAAATAGACCTTTTTGGTCTCATCCGAATGGTTTGGGCCTGTTTTGCTGCATTTGGGCCAGGACAGCTTGCCATCATTGATGGAACAATGAATTCTGAATTATACCAGTGTAGAAATTTGGACGGGTGGGTGGAGCACAGAAGGACGGCAGGCCAGAACGGAGTTCAATAAAACCTCTTTATTGGCACTTTTCGGTGATGTTTTAACTCTCCCAGCCACACACGCACGCACACACAGGTCCTTTGGTTGGGGAGAGAGCTCTCTTCCTCTGCTCTCTCTCTCCTTATATAGGGCGTGGTCACTGGGGAAGACACACAAACAAACATTAACTGACATCAGGTGTAGTAATTCTGCTGCTTACCTTCCCTGACTCCACCCTCTGGTCACAGACTGACTTTTGACCATGCCCCCACTGCCACATACCCCCACCGCCCGACTCAGGCCGGGCAGCCGTCCGGCCTGCAGCTGACTCCACCCCCCCGACGGTAGAGGAAGTCTGCCACGGCCATCTGCGCCCCCGGCCTGTGGATCACCTTGAAGTTAAAGGGCTGGAGTGCCAGATACCAATGGGTGATCTGCGCGTTGGCATCCTTCATGCAGTGGAGCCACTGGAGGGGCGTGTGGTCTGAACAGAGGGTGAAAGGGCATCCCAGCAGGTAGGAGCGGAGGGCAAGGACCGCCCACTTGATGGCCAAGCACTCTTTCTCTATTGTGCTGTAGTGCCCCTCATGCACCGACAGCTTTCTGCTGATGTACAGCATGGGGCAATCCTCCCCCCCCACCTCCTGGGACAGAACAGCCCCCAGCCCTCTGTCCGACGTGTCCGTCTGCAACATAAAGGGGAGAGAAAAGTCAGGGGAGTGTAACAGTGGCCCCCCACACAGTGCAGCCTTCACCTCAGAGAAAGCCCGCTGAGATTGCTCCGTCCACTGGACCGGATCTGGTGCCCTCTTTTTAGTGAGATCAGTCAGCAGGCTGGTGACGTCCGAATAATTAGGTATGAACCTACAATAGTAGCCAGCTCCAGGAACTGTCTCACCCCCTTTTTGGTCTTGGGCCTCGGGCAGGCTGCAATCGCTGCTGTCTTATTAATTTGGGGATGCACCTGCCCATTGCCCAAGTGGAAGCCCAGATACCGTACTTCCACCCGCCCAATCACACACTTCTTTGGGTTGGCCGTGAGACCCGCTCACCTCAGCGACCCAAGGACAACCCTCAGGTGTTGTAGATGCCGCGGCCAGTCATTACTATAGATTATAATATCGTCTAAGTATGCAGCCACATAGGTGGCGTGGGGGCGGAGGACCCTGTCCATAAGCCGCTGGAACGTAGCGGGTGCCCCAAACAGCCCAAAAGGAAGTGTGACAAACGGTGTGGAAAAGGCCGTTTTTTCCCGGGATAGTGGAGTCAAGGGGATCTGCCAATATCCCTTTGTTAAATCCAGTGTCGAATAAAATCGAGCCATGCCTAGTCGATCCAGCAACTCAACAATATGAGGCATTGGGTATGCATCGAATTTAGACACCGCGTTGACTTTTCTATAGTCCACACAGAACCGGACTGACCCGTTGGCCTTGGGAACCAAGACCACCGGGCTGCTCCAGTCACTGTGGGACTCCTTGATGATGCCCATTTCGAGCATGGCCTCGAGTTCTTCCCAAACCACTTTTTTCTTGTGTTCCGGTAGCCTGTAAGGGCAGCTGCGCACTACCACCCCTGGAGGCATCTCAATGTGGTGTTCTATGAGGCAGGTGCAGCTGGGCAGGGGCGAGAACATGTCCAAAAATTCAGTCTGCAACTGGGTAACCTCCGTGAGTTAGGTCGGGGAGAGGTGGTCTCCACAGGGGACCGGAGAGGTAAGCGATGTCAATGTCCCTTTTTGAACCTCCAGCCCCAGCTCCGCCTTCTCTGGAACTAATGACACCAATGCCATGGGGACCTCCTCATTCCAGAGTTTGAGCAGATTGAGGTGGTAAATCTGTAGCACCCCACCTCTGTCCGTTCGCCTCACCTCATAGTCAACGTCCCCGACTCACCGTGTGACCTCAAAGGGTCCTTGCCACTTGGTGACCAATTTGGAGCTTGACGTGGGCAACAGTACGAGTAATTTATCTCCTGGTGTGAACTCCCTGAGGTGCGTACCCCTGTCGGGCAGGTGGGTTGCCGTTCTTGGGCCTGCAACAAATTCTCCTGGGTTAGGTGGGTGAGTGTGTAGAGTTTTGCATGCAGGTCAATAACATATTGGATTTCATTTTTGCTCAATGAAGGTCCCTCCTCCCAATTTTCCCGCAGTACATCTAGGATGCCGAGTGGCTTACGCCCATATAATAATTTGAATGGGAAGAACCCCGTGGAGGCTTATGGGACCTCTTGCACTGCAAATAACAGGGGTTCGAGCCATTTATCCCAATTGCGTGCGTCCTCGCAAACAAACTTTTTAATTATATTCTTGAGTGTGCGATTGAACCGTTCGACTAAACCATCCGTTTGTGGGTGATAAACGCTGGTGCGGATCGGCTTAATTCCCAATAACCCATACAGTTCGCTCAGTGTGCGTGACATAAACGAGGTGCCTTGATCAGTCAGAATCTCTTTGGGGATTCCGACTCGGGAGATGATGCGGAAGAGTGCTTCAGCAATACTGCGTGCTGAGATATTGCGAAGAGGCACTGCTTCCTGGTATCGCGTTGCATAGTCCACCAGAACTAAAATAAAGCGATACCCTCGTGTTGACCGATCTAATGGCCCGACGAGATCCATCCCAATTCTTTCAAACGGGGTCTCGATTAATGGTAGAGGGCGCAAAGGTGCTTTTGGAATAGCCGCTAGATTTACTAACTGGCATTCGCGGCATGCTGTACACCACCAATGGACATCGCCGCGAATCCCTGGCCAATAGAACCGGGCCATTATTCGGGCTAGTGTCTTATCCTGCCCCAAGTGTCCAGCCATGGGATTAAAGTGAGCCACCTGGAATATCAATTCCTGGCGGCTCTTTGGAATCAAAAGTTGTGTAATCGGCCCCTTAGTCTGAGTGTCCTGCGTCACTCGGTATAGCCTATCCCTCATAATGGAGAAATATGGGAAGGACGGGGTGGCATTTGGCTCGAGCGTTTGACCATCGATTACTCTCACTTGGTCAAACGCATGCTACAGAGTCTCGTCTCGCGACTGCTCTAATGAAAAATCTGCGAGGGATTCCCCGAGAGAAGGAGGAGGAGCCTGCGGCTCCTCGCTCTGACGCGGTGATGATGTAGATGGCTCTGTGACAGCTGCTCCCGCCAATGCCACACCGGGACCTCCCCCTGCTGAACTATGGCAGGACCCACTCTTCACTAAATTAGTCATTTATTCCCATAATCCCGGCCAATCAGTCCCCAAAATTATTGAGTGGGTAAGGCGAGGATTAACCGCCGCCTTTACACTAAATTTTTCCCCTCGAAAAAGAATGTGGACCGACGCTAAAGGGTAGTTGTGAACATCCCCATGCACACACAACACCTTCACCAATTGTGCTCCCCCCAATGCCTCGTCTTGCACCAGGCTTTGGTGGATTGAGGTCTGATTACAGCCAGAGTCCACCAGAGCCTGATACGTATCCCCTTGGACACTCACCAGTATGTGATACGCTCTGGCCCGCTCGAGGGCAGTTCCTGGCACGTCGGGGATCCGGACCACCGTGCCCACCTCCATTGCCAAGCACTGCTGCTGGAGGTGGCCAGGCTCCCCGCAGCGCCAGCAAACCTGCCCGGGCTTTCTCTCTGCACTGGCACTCTGGGACTCACTCACCTGAGGGGCGGAAGAGACAGACACAGAAGTGGGAAACGGGAGGGCAGCGCGGGTGCGGCGGGCCGGCTGGGGTGGAGCCGGCCCCCGCCTCTACGGTGGGGGAACGGGGCAAGGATGAGACACAGAAGGGGAGAGGGAGAGAGAGAGAGAGAGAGAGGAGAGGGGAGAAGAGGAGATCTGCTGTCCTGTTGTCAGAACAGCCGCCAAATGGTCCTCTGCCAGCTCGATGGCCTGATCCAGCAACGATGGGCGATGGCACTGGACCCACTCCGCGGTCCCTTCAGGTAGTTGGGCAATAAACTGTTCCAGTACCACCAGATCGACGATTCCCTCAGCATCGCAGTTGTCAGCCCTCAGCCACCGCCGGCAGGCGTCCTGGAGTTGCTGGCCAAACGCGAATGGCCAGCTGACCTCCTCCAGGCACAGAGCGCGGAAGCGCTGTTGATGTTGTTCTGGGGTGCACCCCACACGCTGGAGGACGGCCCGGCGGAGGTCTGTGTAGACCAGCTGGCTGTTGGCAGGGAGCTGTAGCGCAGCCAGCTGCACCTTGCCTGTTAGCAGGGGGAGGAGGCGCGCCACGCGCTGTTCCACCAGCCAGCCCGAGGCCTCGGCTGCTTGTTCAAAGAGCGTGAGGAAGGCCTCGGGGTCGTCGTACGGGCCCATCTTCGTTAGGGTGATGTGGGGAGGGCCCGCAGCAGTGGAGGTGGTGGACCCCGCTGACGCGAGGAGGTGCCGGAACGCCTGACGATCTTCCTGCTGCGCCAGCACCAGGGCCTCGAACCTTTGCTCCTGCTCCTTCTGGAGGGCGACTAGCACCTGGTGCTGGCTCTGCTGGGCCGTGGCGAGGGCGTGGACCAGGTCCGCGAAGGGGGAGGACTCCATGGGGCTGTTCTTCTCCATGCTCCGACTCCTGGGTTTCAGCACCATTGTAGAAATTCGGACGGGTGGGTGGAGCACAGAATGACGGCAGGCCAGAACTGAGTTCAATAAAACCTCTTTATTGGTACTTTTCAGTGATTTTTTAACTCTCCCAGCCACACATGCACGCACACACACAGGTCGTCTGGTTGGGGAGAGAGCTCTCTTCCTCTGCTCTCTCTCTCCTTATACTGTATAGGACACGGTCACTGGGGAAGACACACAAACACACGTTAACTGACATCAGGTGTAGTGATTCTGCCACTTACCTTCCCTGACTCCGCCCTTCGGTCACAGACCGATGCTTGACCACGTCCCTGCTGCCACAACCAACAAATTCTAAAGGAAAATGTCAGGACATCTGTCCATGAACTGAATCTCAAGAGAAGGTGGGTCATGCAGCAAGACAACGACCCTAAGCACACAAGTCGTTCTATCAAAGAATGGTTAAAGAAGAATAAAGTCAATGTTTTCGAATGGCCAAGTCAAAGTCCTGACCTTAATCCAATCGAAATGTTGTGGAAGGACCTGAAGCGAGCAGTTCATGTGAGGAAACCCACCAACATCCCAGAGTTGAAGCTGTTCTGTACGGAGGAACGGGCTAAAATTCCTCCAAGCCGGTGTGCAGGACTGATCAACAGTTACCACAAACGTTTAGTTGCAGTTATTGCTGCACAAGGGGGTCACACCAGATACTGAAAGCAAAGGTTCACATACTTTTGCCACTCACAGATACGTAATATTGGATCATTTTCCTCAATAAATACGGTAAATGACCGAGTATAATATTTTTGTCTCATTTGTTTAACTGGGTTCTCTTTATCTACTTTTAGGACTTGTGTGAAAATCTGATGACGTTTTAGGTCATATTTATGCAGAAATATAGAAAATTCTAAAGGGTTCACAAACTTTCAAGCACCACTGTAATTGTGAATAAAACTTTTGGTAAAATCCACCATGAACCTTAAGCCTTGAGTTCCAAATGAAAAGTCAAATGAAACTTGAAAACAAATGCTGTTCCATCTCAGCTGGTGTTTAAGCTGATGATTCTTCCATGCAGAAAAAAATTAAACCTGCACATGATCACTTTTCAACATGTTCGACAATCAAATGTTAAATCTTTTTTAGCATCGAGTGCAACCGCAAGAGGTCTCTGGAATCCCAGGGTAGTTGGATGTGCTGTGTGTGTGTGTGTGTGTGTGTATAAACCTACTGACCCCTCATAAACGGATGCTCTCCCACTGACCTTTACCTCTTAGTTGAAACATAGTGAAAGGAAAGATAAATAAACGATAGTTAGCGCAAGTTGTGAAAATAAATATTGTCTAATCAGGGTCGGGCCATGAAATGATGATGAATTCCGGTTGCACTTGGTTGAGCTTGTGATGTAATTTGGCCCAAAATAAACTCGACAGCACAATTAATTAAAGAGTAAAGGAGTTGGTGTCCCGGTGCGTTTTACACGCCTTCACTTAGTCGTGATGGATGTTCCTCGGAAAAGCAAATTAAAAATAATACTCAATCATAACACCACTTATTTCTCAATTATTTCAATCAAGACAATATGAGGCCTGTGTGTGTGTGTGTGTGTGTGTGTGTGTGTGTGTGTGAGAGAGAGAGAGAGAGATAGATAGATAGATAGAGAGAGAGAGAGTGTGCGTGCGCAATGCTCTGTTTTTATTTTGTTTTCTGATCTTTCCTCAATGCTGTTAAGAAAAAAAAATTGGGTGGAGGAGTTTCTCTCTTATCTATTGTTATGTGAATATTTTATTTTGTCATAATTATTTTTTGTGAATATTTTAAAGAAAAATATTATAAAATAAAATATTCAAATAACAATAGACAAGAGAAAATAAAATATTCAAATAATAAATACAGAAATTAAATTCTCAATTATTTCAAATAACAGTAGAATTTTGAAATTTGTTTTTATCTGAATATTTAATTTTATCGTAATTATTTTTTGTGAATATTTTAAAGAAAAAGTTTATAAAATAAAATATTCAAATAATAGATATAGAAATTAAATTCTCAATTATTTCAAAAAACAAACAATAGAATTTTTTAATTTGTTTTTATTTGAATATTTTATTTTAGCATAATTATTTTTTGGGGAATATTTTAAAGAAAATGTTTATGTAAAAAATTATTTTTCCTTAGTATTGTAATATTTAATTTTCATTTAATTTGATAATTGTATCATTTTTATATTTAATTAAATATAAATTAAATATTACTTATTTAATATTTTGCATTTCCCCACCCCCACTTTTTTTAAAGATCGAGATAAAAAAAGCAACTCACAGACACACACACACATACGCACAATATGACTTGTTGAGCAACCTCTAACACCGAAGCTCTTTGCCGTAACCACTGAGATATGTGCGGTCACACTCGAGCCACTCTCTGCATATTAATGCTGTTACACTGAGGTAAAAATCTGACCCGGACTCTAACGCCTGTCCAAACAAGCCCATTAAATGTTATTGTTAATACTCTTCGGGGTAAAAAAAAATCAACCTCCAGCCTCAGAGGGTTTCACAGGCGATGGATTCATTAAGGCTGTAATCTCTCAGCTCCGTATCGCTTACACATCTATTTATTAGCTCTGAACTCAGGAGAGAGCTTCTATAAACATGCTGATATGACGGAGAGCAGCAGCTGGTTTTAATCATGAAAGAGCAGAGGGAAATTTCAGGATGGAGCAAAACTGTGGGTTTCAGCGACGATTGTTTTGCAGTGCAGGCAACAGAATATCAGAGACCAGCCGACAGTGAGGCGAATAGAGTTGTGTGATTAAAACATTATTTCTGCACAAGAAATGGGAGAAAAATGGCCTCGGAGCATCTCGGTATATATATATTTACTGTTCAAAGGTGAGCTGTGATTTGCATCGTCAGCCAAACTGGATACATAAAGAATAAAACAGCAAGTGTGTTCTGTTATTTAATAATTAATTGCTGAATGTGAAGTGAATATCGGTGAATAATAACTGAGATATAGTCGAGTAGCTGAATGGAATATAGCTGACAGACCATGAAACAAGACAATGCTCTGAGAGCACAATATCCGCCGCTACAATATATTGCAAACGAAATTGCAATATGCGTATTATTGTTCTATAACAAAGCCTTCAGCCAAGTTTTGTGAAATTCCTCCAAAAATTGTGAGAGGAGTTGATTTCAGGGTGGCACAGTGGTGTAGTGGTTAGCGCTGTCGCCTCACAGCAAGAAGGTCCGGGTTCGAGCCCCGTGGCCGGCGAAGGCCTTTCTGTGTGGAGTTTGCATGTTCTCCCCGTGTCCGCGTGGGTTTCCTCCGGGTGCTCCGGTTTCCCCCACAGTCCAAAGACATGCAGGTTAGGTTAACTGGTGACTCTAAATTGACCGTAGGTGTGAATGTGAGTGTGAATGGTTGTCTGTGTCTATGTGTCAGCCCTGTGATGACCTGGCGACTTGTCCAGGGTGTACCCCGCCTTTCGCCCGTAGTCAGCTGGGATAGGCTCCAGATTGCCTGCGACCCTGTAGAACAGGATAAAGCGGCTACAGATAATGAGATGAGATGATTTCAGAAGGTGAGTACCCTTTCCTGGGACAGACGGACATCGCCATGACATAATCCCCTTTCGGCCAGCGGAGGATAAAAAACCAGCTAATATTGTTATTATACATAAACACACTCTTCTTATCAGCATACTCAAAGACCAATGCTAGCTTACCCACGACTTGGAGCTGTTAGCGTGGTAGTCCAGTTACCTTCCAGCCAGTGTAGTGTTAAGCCAGTATCTCACTGGGCTGCGACAGCTTGCGGCAAATTGCGAATGTCATTCGTGAGAGAGTTTCAAAAGTGTCTTGAAACAGTCGCGGGGCTTCTCAATTTCCTTGCAGGAGTCGCAAAGTGTCGCTCCTTCGTTGCTGAAATTTTGAACATGTTCAAAAAATTTGTGTGACAAAATTTCTCTCAAAATAGCTGCAAATGTGTCGCTGGTGTCGCAAAGCTGTCACAAACCCTTCTCAAGTCAGTTTCCGTGAGACAGGAAGTGCGAGTGTATCTCACTGGGCTGCGACAGCCTGCAACAAGTTGGAGACACAACAATTGCGATAAAATATGCGAATATAAATTCAGTGTGATTCCAAGTGAAAATTGTCGCTAATTAGCATATTTTATCACAATTGTGTCTCCAACTAGTCGCAGGCTGTCGCAGCTCAGTGAGATACTACCCTTAGCAAAAGCCAATGCTAGCACAAGCTAATACTAGTGCAGTCAAGCTGAATATTATTATTATTTTCGCTGTGTAATTTACTTAGCTACTTTTAAAATCAACATCAATAACGCCACACAATGCAATGACTTGGCAGCCAAAATTCTCTCAAAATATTTTGCTTTTAACGAAGCAAACCTGGCGGCCATGTTTGTTTACAAATTGTCACAGTCACTCGCTAGCACTTTAGTTTTACATCTCCAATGTGTCTCTTTTCCAGTTTTTCAATATCCGTTGGTATGTTTTTCTCTTGTAAATATGTGTGAAGAATATCTTTTTTTAAATATATTTGTATTAGAATTTTATACAAGTTACAGAAAACAAACAAAGAAAAGAGACAAAGTAGAAACAACAAGTAAAACAGAACACAAAAAAACAGCCAAAAAAAAAACAGGGCATATTTAAAAACAATAATTGTGTACACTGCTGCATCACTGACACTAGAATCTTAACACAAATACTAAACAGAGATGGTAAAGGTGGATGGCACTCTATGAACTCCCTTGCTGGTCAAGATCAGTGTTATATTTATCAAGGTGAGCCAAAAATGGCTGCCATATATCTGAAAATTTATTAAGATTGTCCATCATGCCATATCGAACCTTCTCCATATGCAATATACCAATGAGCTCACGTAACCGGATCTTAAACTGAGGTACAGTATCTGACTTCCAGAGTTTTAAAATCATTTTCTTTGCAATTACCATTCCATACATAATTGTGCTTTGCACCGAAACCCCATGTTTAAGTAGAGAAGGAGAAACCCCAAATAATGCAATCATTGGGTCAGGTTCAAACACACAACCATACATGTCAGAAAACCACTTAAATATGTTACACCAAAAAATTATACAGTTTCGGACATGTCCAAAAGAGGTGAGTCAGAGAGCCCTCTGCAGATTTACATCGGTCACATAGCGATGAAATGGTGGGAAAGATTCTGTGCAGTTTGGTTTTTGAGTAATGAAGCCTGTGTATCACCTTAAATTGGATTAACTGGTGCCTGGTGTTGATGGAGCAAGATCGGGTCCTACCAAGGCCCTCCCTCCAAACATCATCTCCAATCTGCATTCCCAGCTCCTCCTCCCAGGAGTTTTTCAAAGAGTGCGTAGCAAAAATTGTATGTTCAGAAAATATATTTACAAAGCCAGAGACCAATTTTCTAGATTCAGGTGGACCCAACAAAAGCTCATAAATCAATTTATCTTCCGGAAGAGACTCAAAGTTAGGCACACATTGACAGACATAATTCCTAATCTGCAAATATCAGAAAAAATGTGTTGTGGGAAGAGAAAACTTGTTTTGTAACTGAGCAAATGTAGCAAATTGTTTATTAATATACAGATCTTTCAGAGTGACCAAGCCCTTTAGCCTCCAACTGTCAAAAGACCCGTCCGAGAGGGATGGAGAGAATGCATGATTGTGATATACTGGGGCATGGATAGAAGTGTCTGGTAGTCTGCAGCCCTTCCTAATTTGATGCCATATTTTTAAGCAATTGAAAATTATCATATTATCCATCTTAACAGTTGCAGGAGGTCTGGGTGTTGAGAAGAGAAGTGCTGGAAGCGAACTGTTTTTGACATCACTCATTTCAATGGCAACCCAAGGGGGAGTCTCGACAGATACCTCCATATTATATCCTTCCTGCCAATAGACAAGGGCTCTAGCATTTGCTGCCCAGTAGTAATGCAGGAAATATGGCAACCCGAACCCACCCATTTCCCCTGGTTTATGTAAATGAGCTTTTGAAATTCTGTGAGCTTTAAAGCCCCAAATAAAAGGTAGAACTATCGAATCCAGAGATTTGATAAAAGATCGTGCCAAAAAAATTGGTAAATTTTGAAAGAGATACAAGAACCTTGGCAGGGAAACCATCTTGATGGCATTTATTCGACCCACCATAGAGAGAGGAAGATTCCTCCATTTTTCAATGTTCCTCCTCAGTTTCTCAACTTTCTCAAGAAAGTTCAGCTTAAAAATTAGTTTAGGGTCTTTTGACAAAACTACACCAAGATACTTCAGCCTGTTGGTAATTTTGAACGGGAGATTATGCAGAAATTCAGTGTTGAGATCTGCACCCAATGACATGAATTCACTCTTCTGCCAGTTAATTGTGTAACCCGAAACTTCACCAAATGTTCTGATTAGATCCAGCAAAACAGGAACTGATTTCTCTGGTTGTGATATGAAAAGAACAACATCGTCCGCATATAGGGAAATATGGTGATCCACTTTACCCAGCCGGATGGGTTCAATAGAAGGGTGATTCCTGATACTAATGGCAAGAGGCTCAATAGTGCGTGAAGAATATCTAATGAAGTTTTGGTAGCCTTTCGGGTGTTCAGCGCGTCTTCAGTTTCAGTTTTCAGTTTATTTATTTAGTGATTAATCCCAACAGTAGTACTCGATTAGCCTGGTCTTCTCTCTTTCCCAGCAGACAAAGAAACGATTGTGTGCATGTGCAACAGAAAAGTTTTGTCATCAGATATTCACATGAGCTCTGACGTGTGACATTGTGTTGTCTTGACAACGTGCAACATCATAACAATATTGCACACTCATTCTCCATTGGGTAGAACGGCATAATACATGGAGGATAAGCGATATGATAACAATATTGCATGCTATCAATAAACCCACTAGAAGGGAATAGAATACATGGTTTTATTCCATGGAAAAAGTGGCCTGTATGTATAATTTTTTCCTTCTAATTGTAAAGCGACCTTGGGTGTAAGAAAGGTGCTATATAAATTGAACTGATTATAATAATTCCTGAGATTTCACTGAGCCTGAGGTGGATAATTGCTTCAGTATAAATACACAGGTGAATATTAAAAAAATGTATTAAAACAGGGGTTTTCAAAGTGTGGGAGAGTCCGCCCCCCCTCAGAGAGCAAATAAACAACAGCGCCCCCCTTACAATTTTTGTTGTTGCTATACTTAATGTTCCATTCGTATTTTTAAAAAAATAGTTGTTGTACACATTATTTTTTTCTTTTTCACATTTTAAACATCTGTTCTTTTTAAAATATCTTGTTTTACACATTTTAAACATCTCATAGCATCGTTAGCTAGCATCTCTTGGCAGACAACACACTGTGGCAGTGGAGCATCTTCAGATCCAGTCCATGAAAATCCAAACTTTAAATAATCGTGGTCATACTTCCTTCTTTTTCCAGTCCCCCAGGATTCCGCGGGCCTTTTTTGTGATTGTTGTGGGCTAAAATGTCTGATGTTGCGCAAAAAAATTGCGATGAAAGTTGCGGTGTTTTTTAGGTTTTTGTTGCGATTACATTGCGGGAGGAAGTGAAAGTTGCGAGAAATTGTTGCAATTTTCTCTTTTTGTGATTAAAATTGAGTGATTATGTTAAATATTAAGTTATTACTGAAAAACTATTGATTAAAAAAACAAAGAGAAATGGTCCTATAAACAACTTTACCAATATACAAGATTACCAGGACTACAAAAATGCAGAAAAATAGGCTTTACTTATCCAAATGCACCTGTTGGTTCAAAAGTTAAAGTGCAGAGAACCTCACAGCACAACATGAAGTTACCTTAAAATAAAGTTACCTTAAAATATAATATAAATGCCTCAGCTTTTATGTAAGAAAAAAAAACTATTAATATTAGTACCGTGTGCAGGCAGTCTCTCCTGAAGACTAAATTAAACAATAATTATAAACTAATAAAATAAATGGCTCAGGCTTCATAGAAGAAAAAAACAATTTGAACAGAATCTCACAGTATGATGCTGAAGCTGCCTAAACAATGGAAAATAAAATACCATTTTGGCAAAAATGTTGGCATCCATTAACTTCTTGTATTAAGTAAAAAAAAAAAATAAAGTGCACACAGTCCTTCACTGTAAACATAACACACTTTCAGTGTTGCCAGATACTGCTGACGTTTTCCAGTCCAAAATATGTTCAAAACCCAACAAAATGCACTTGAAATCGTCCAATCTGGCAACACGATGCGCATGCTGCTTCTCTTGAACACACGGAAGTAAGGCGGAAGGTAGTTTGTCGACGTCACCTCAAGACGACGCCAACGATTGGTCAAATTTGCGGGAAAGTTGCGGTGATTGGATATAATTGCAACACCGCCCTGAATTCGCGGGGATTGGTTGAATTTGCGCTGAAGTTGCAAATCGCAACATCCTGGAGGCTCTGGTTTTTTGCTTGGCCCAGACTTTGTCTCCTCACTCACTGTAGCTTTAGGTACTAAAAAACGATCCATTTTGTCTCTCACGTTGTGCCCCCCCTGAAGAACTCTGGCGCCCCCCAGGGGGGGCGCACCCCACACTTTGAAAAGCCCTGTATTAAAAAATATTTAAAACTTTAAAAGCGGCATGTAAATGTAAAAAGGCGTGGCGCAGACTTGTGTAATTTATCTACGCCGAGTCTCATAAAATACTTTGTTTTGAAATCGATAAAATAAATCCCAACTCCACCTGACCTTTGAATAGTTTTAGACCAAACTTCGTAACATCTTTAGTGCTTTTAGGAACAGCATTTTCTTTCATCATTTGTAATTCTTCCTCACTTACGGTGACGAAGTGATCGGCCGCCATTTTGCCGAGTCGCTGGAGGTGATTATCGAGAAATAGTCCGAATCTATTGACCAATCAGCACGTGTGATTTTCTATAATCACCTGTGTATTTATAATAAAGAAAAATAATCAACAATAGCAGCAGAGTTATGGTAACCAACGACCATTAAGTTTATTTTCCAACAACAGTACATTCTGAACTGTTTGGTTCTTTATTTATTTAAATTTTCTTTTAATAAAGAACGACATACTTTTTATCTATTTATTGTTGCATTGAATGCTGTGGAACGATGTCCACCATACAACTTATGACTTTAATTATTCTCGCAACTATAAAAAAAAGTGTAAAATCCTCTGTTCTGAAGATGTTGGAAAACTACATCTTGACCTTTGACACTGGAGACTCCTTCCATAAATGATAAATAAATGCACCCCACAGGCAACTTCACCGTACCAACTATGCAATCGTGTACATATATTTAAAAAAAATCTGTTTATATGTGTAGTGTCCCCTGTGAAACCTTTTCAATTCTGATTTGCAGCTACTGTTATAGAAAATTTAACACTTTCTGACCAATCAGAATAGAGAATTCAACTGAGCTGTGCTACGAAGTGTAATCATGCCGCAACAATCATAACTCTCTTGTTCATCAGTAAAACTAGCTGAGATAGCAAGCTGAGCAGACAGGATGTGGAACTAAACGCTCCAAGGTTCCTGTCATCCTCGAATCTTAGATGTTGTTGTCGTGACATTTAGGTTGCCATTTAAAAAAAAATCAGGTTTTTGAGTTCAGCTGTAATTTAAGGTTAGAATCTCATCTCATCTCATTATCTCTAGCCGCTTTATCCTTCTACAGGGTCGCAGGCAAGCTGGAGCCTATCCCAGCTGACTACGGGCGAAAGGCGGGGTACACCCTGGACAAGTCGCCAGGTCATCACAGGGCTGACACATAGACACAGACAACCATTCACACTCACATTCACACCTACGGTCAATTTAGAGTCACCAGTTAACCTAACCTGCATGTCTTTGGACTGTGGGGGAAACCGGAGCACCCGGAGGAAACCCACGCGGACACGGGGAGAACATGCAAACTCCACACAGAAAGGCCCTCGCCGGCCCCGGGGCTCGAACCCAGGACCTTCTTGCTGTGAGGCGACAGCGCTAACCACTACACCACCGTGCCGCCCCAAGGTTAGAATCGTGTAATAAAAAGTTAAAAAGGTGAGCAGAGTCAGAAAGGTATTTCAGCAGGTCCAGATAATTAGACCGTCATTAGAGACTGATGATACAGAATGACCAAACTAGCCCAGTGATTAAAACATATCGAGGAGCACTAAAGCACAGCAGGGTCAGGAAGTGATTAACCTCCACTGTTATCACGGCGAATCAGTTCCTGACCTCCGTCGCCTAAAACAAGACGTCAAGCCAGAGAGGTGGAGTTTTACAAAGTGAGATGCGTAAAGTGTGACGCTCAAAAAATATGTTTACATCTTGGAGAGAGTACAGCAATCTTTTATTCTAAATAAGAAGATTGTCATTAGGGGCTTTCGGATAAAACAGTTCTAGGGATTTACTGAGAGGAACTACTCACTGGGGTTCTCCCCGAGAACTATATATACTCACCAGCTTCTTTATTAGGAATACCCATACATACACCTGCTGTTTATTTGATGCAGTTCTCTAATCAGCCGATCCCTTGATGCATCAAATCACGCAGATACAAATCAAGAGCTTCAGTTAATGTTCGCAATTTTCAGACATCAGAATGGGAAAAATTGTGATCTCAAAGTGCGACTTTCTTTCACTGTGGCATGGGTGTTGGTTTCAGCCAGATGGACTGCTGGTTTGAGTATTTCAGAAACTGCTGATCTCCTGGGGTTTTCACACGCAACAGTCTCTAGAGTTTACATAGAATGGTGCGCAAAACAAAAAAAACAATCATCGTTTGAGTGAGCGACAGTTCAAACAAACGCCTTGTTGGTGAGAGAGCTCAGAGATCAGAAAATGGCCAGATTGGTTCAAACTTTTTTGGCCAGGAAGGATATAGCATACATGTCAACCTATACGGAATGTCCATATTTTATACGGATTTGATTCAATAAACGTAGTATACGGGCGTATAAATAAAGTTATACGGATTCTTTAAAAAAAAACTTCAATATTTATTTAGAGCTATAATCAATTCCCACGATGATAAAAGAACACATAACATTTACAAACGTACTGTACACCACAGACAGCCAGTAAAGAGTCTTATGAAATCGCGCGTTATCTTGTGGTAGCGAGACTTCGTTCCATTTTTGATCATGTGCATACCGCATTGCGAGAATCCCGCCAACCGTGAAGTCATAGATGCCGGCTTCTGCGTAGAATCATACGTCATCCTCGTCCGAGAATAAAGATGCCTCATTCATGTGCTGCGTTTAACTGTACCAACAGGTTTACCGTCCAAACGAGATCACATGGGATTACCTTTCACAGGTGAGACTGGAAAAATACTTTTCATTGTATTTGGTCATTATAACGTAATTTTACGAACAGATTTTTCTGACTTTGTGGCTAATATGAAGTCTCGTGCATAATAGCCGCTCGGTGAAACCTGTCTCCAAACAACGAAGTATTTCCTTCGTAACTACGCTGATAACACTTTGTGTTTTTGTCAAACACTGGAGCTTTGTATTCATTCTGAAGGTTTATTCTCATCTCATCTCATTATCTCTAGCCGCTTTATCCTTCTACAGGGTCGCAGGCAAGCTGGAGCCTATCCCAGCTGACTACGGGCGAAAGGCGGGGTACACCCTGGACAAGTCGCCAGGTCATCACAGGGCTGACACATAGACACAGACAACCATTCACACTCGCATTCACACCTACGCTCAATTTAGAGTCACCAGTTAACCTAACCTGCATGTCTTTGGACTGTGGGGGAAACCGGAGCACCCGGAGGAAACCCACGCGGACACGGGGAGAACATGCAAACTCCGCACAGAAAGGCCCTCGCCGGCCCCGGGGCTCGAACCCAAGACCTTCTTGCTGTGAGGCGACAGCGCTAACCACTACACCACCGTGCCGCCCAGGTTTATTGTTATTAATATTGAATAAAAAGTAACTGGGATATATCATTGTTGATTATCAGTCAAATTTTTGGTAAATTATTTTAATTTGCATCTTATACGGATTTTATAAGGGAAATACGGATTTTGGAGGTTGGTTATACAGGTTTGATTGACCAAAGGTTGACATGTATGATATAGTAACTCCTATACAGTAATTACTCTTTACAACCGTGGTGGACAGAAAAGCATCCCAGCATGCAAGAGCAAAACAGAAGACCACATTGGGTTCCACTCCTGCAGCCAAGAACAGGAATCTTAGAATCAACAACAAGTTCCTATTAAAGTGGCCGGTGAGTGTATCTTCACAGGATTTTCTGTGTTTGCATTCGCACCGCCAGTAGGAACGTACAAGTAACATAACCTAGCTTGATAGCATGAAGATTTTTATCTTTTGCTTCGAGACGTCAAAATTGTTCTGACTTCACTTTCGGTCCATTCGTTCTTGCTTATTTCCTCCTTAATTTGTAATACAAGTTGTTGTTTACACGGCTAATGTTTTATACAGATTTTTTAAAATGGTGGTTGCTGGTGCTGCATTGGCTTGTGTTCGACCAATCATTGTACACTTACATCACTCATGGCTTCTCTTGTGCTGGGAAAGAACCTACCCTGAAGGAGGAGATAAAAAAGTCCCTCAAAATGACATTATAATAATTGTGATCATTCTCACTTCCTGCAGTGTGGACTCATAAAAAAGGGGAACTTCCTCCAACAGTTCTAAGAACTATGGAACAGTTCTTTCGGTCCGAATGCACCTATTCACGCAACACTTGTCTGAACACTTTCAAGAGGGCAGCTGAGTGTTGGTAGCACGAGACTGTCAGAACTCAGTTCCTCAGTGACTGGATGACCTGCTGCTTATGTTTCAGTGTGTCATTATTTCTCCTGTTAAACAGGAAATATTATGTTTGTATGTCCTGTGATTCAAGACTGGCAACAACAGCGTGATATGAAACCAGACAACCATGAAACATCTGCCTGGACTGAGGAAGCAGAAACAAAATACAGTAATTCTTTGCAAACCTGAGCTGCTGTGAAATTTGAGCTCCTCCTGACAATCCTACACACAAGAAGTGTTTTAACTGTGGGGTTAGAATTGTAGAAATGAGCACTGGAGAGAAGATCGAGATGGAAAATAGCAAAAAGCAAAAAATAAATATTTAAAGACTTTAGCAAACTTGGCAACCTTTCTACATTTTTCTGTAGGAGCTCTGAAATGTAATGGTAACTGTAATGTCTTCCGGAATACACCAGAAGTACATGTGCTCAACATTTGCATGTGTTTTTGCAAATTCTCTGATATTAACCGACACTCTTTTTTCAGCCCCGCCCCCTTACACCATTTCCACCATAGTAAAGTTTTGGCACGTCTTTGTGCTGCTTAAAAGATCCCCTGGTCCAAGAGCCTTTCAAATGGTCAAAACTGATTCAAAAAGGCTGGAAATTTTACAACAAAGTGTTAAATCTGAGACCCTCAATCCATCTATTTTCTGCTGCCTATCCCAGTCTGGGTCATGGGGGTAGCAGTTCCAGCAAAGAACCCAGGCCTCCCTCTCCCCAGCCACTTCCTCCAGCTCTTCCAGGGGGGCATTCCCAAGTCAGCCGAGATGTATAATCTCTCAAGAGTGTCCTGGGTCTGCCCCAGAGTCTCTGCCCTTCTGGACATGCCCGGAACACCTCACCTGGGAGGTGTCTGGGAAGTGATGCCTGAACCATCTCACCTGAATCCTTTCAATGCCGAGGACCAGCGCCTCTACTCTGAGCCCCTCCTGAATGTCCAAGCTCCTCACCCTGTCTCTAAGGCTGAGCCCAGACACCCTTGGGAGAAAGCTCGTTTCTGCCGCTTTTATCCACGATCTTGTTCTTTCTGTCACTACCCACAGCTCATGTCCATGGGTGCGGGTAGGAATGTAGCTCGACCAGTGAATTGATTGCTTTGCCTTTTGGCTCAGCTCTCTCTTCACCACAACAGATCCATGACAGCATCCGCATCACTGATCCATCTATCAATCTCTCGCTCTGTTCTTCCCTCACTCGTGAACTTGAGCTCTTCCACTTGAGGCAAAGACTCATCCCCAACCTGGAGCAGGCAGTCTACCCTTTTCCCAGCTAAGAACCATGGTCTCAGACTTGGAGGTGCTGATTCTCATCCCTTGATCACTTAGGCCAAGCATATCTCATATCTCCACTGCCAATTCCCAGGGTAGCAACTATTAACACTTGCTACCGACCCACTCCAACAATGAGTTCCTATTTGCTCCAATGTACTCAGGTGTAGGTGGAGTGTCAGGGAGTGACCTGAGCCACTTGTCAAGTTCTGTCTTGAACTGCGTCAGGGTAGGGATCAACTTGATGTTTGCTGGCACCACATTGTAGAGAGCTGGTGCGACCGATGAAAGAGAGCTGAATATCATCATGTTGACACTGCTGTACCATGAGTTGCCAAGAGGTCTGATACATGTTGTTCCTCTTCTAGCAGATTCATTGAACTCAATATTGACACAATTAGGGATAAGGGTGTTCTGGATTTGGGCGGCATGGTGGTATAGTGGTTAGCACTGTCACCTCACAGCAAGAAGGTTCTGGGTTCAAGCCCAGTGGCTGACAGGGGCCTTTCTGTGTGGAGTTTGCATGTTCTCCCTGTATCTGCGTGGATTTCCTCAGGGTGCTCCAGTTTCCCCCACAGTCCAAAGACATGCAGGTTAGGCTAATTGGTGGCTCTAAATTGACCATAGATTGACTACCTGCAATGATCTGGTGACTTGTCCAGGGTGTACCCCACCTCTCGCCCATAGTCAGTTAGGATATGCCCCAGCTTGTCCATGACCCTGCACAGGATAAGCGGTTATAGATGGATGGATGGATGGATGGTGTTCTGGATCTTCTGGATCAAGATGATGGCATATCGCTCACAGTGCCTTTGTAAGGAATAGAGGTTGAGAACCTTAAGTCTGGTCCAGTAGTTCATAATTTGAAGACTGTTGATTTTCGTTGTGAAGGATCTTTGTATGTTGTCAATCTTGAAGATATCACATTGAAGATGCGGCAACCAGAGTGGTCAGCAATACTTTACGATGGACCTTACATATGACTTGTATAATAGCATCATTGTGTCCTTGTCCCAACATGAGAAGGTTCTCAAGACCCAATTGGCTTTTTTGCTGGCTTCAGCTGCCTTAATGTTGATATGGGCTCTCCAGCTGAGACTTTGGTCGATGTAGACTCCAAGATCTTTAACACACTCTTTACTTGACAGTACCTCTCCAGATGGTAAAGTGTAAGGGAGTTTAAGATCTTCATTCTTGCCGTGTTGGAGGAGTTGGAACTTAGATGGATTTAGCTCCATGTTATTATCTAGGAACCACTTCACAATGGCTTCAGTATCTTCTCGGAGGAGGATGTGGTCAAGAAAATTTCATTCTTTCACAAGTCTTTTAAACGTCACATATGGGTGTGTGTGATGGTCAGGTCTCTACATACAGTACTTTTGGCCATATAGTGTCTATGAACTGCACTTATTTCAATAGGTTCTTCATCTCATCTCATCTCATTATCTCTAGCCGCTTTATCCTTCTACAGGGTCGCAGGCAAGCTGGAGCCTATCCCAGCTGACTACGGGCGAAAGGCGGGGTACACCCTGGACAAGTCGCCAGGTCCAATAGGTTCTTTTATATTCGAAATTACAGACGTGATGGATTCTGATGGGACTTAAATCCCAAGAATTAAATTACTGCACCTCTCTATGAAAAACTAATCCAATCCAAATATGGCTTGTGTCAGTGAGAAAAGGACTTTAATATGAAGATCTCCAAGAATTCAAAGCCAAAAATAACCCCAGATGAGCTCTTATACTGCGAAGTAGATTCTGGTTTGTCTCTTGATATCTACATGCTCTGCTCAAAAGACTTCCCCTCATTAGCGTCAAGCTCGCAGGAAACTCTATCTGTCTTTGGTCTCCTTTTTCTCCACTAAAGAACTGTGACCCAACACACCAAGCTGGAGGAAATGGATGTGCTGTGAGATTTGTCACTGTGCCCTGCTTTGCTTCGTCGCTGGGAGGGAGGTGATTTAAACACACTTCAGACTCTCCTGCTGTCACTAAACACTTTATTTTACCGCTGTTTTAGGGAGGAATAGGGAGTCATATCACAGGAAGTCAAAGTTCATATGAAATATAGGCAGAGAAAGCCAAAGCATCATGGCAGCTTGCTGTCACTCTTCTGGTCAACGCTTGAGTGGTTTCCTCATACTAACTGGCTCAGGGCTCTTTAATCTTTTCCTCAGTGGATTGAGGGTGTAGCTGCAGGATTTCATTCCAACCAATTAGAAACCACACCTGATAAAATGATGAGTGTTGGTTGTATCCCCTATCAGGTGGGAATGAAACCCTGTAGCCATGAAGATTAGTGACCTCTGAACATGCCTATATATCACAGGATTAACCAGGATAAACTTCTGCATTATCAGGAATACATACACCAAACAGAAATCACACTTCATTCTGAGATAAGTGCTACAAGTGGTATCTACAGTGCCGTTTAAAATTATTGGCACCTCTGGTAAAGATTAGTAAAAAGGGTTTGAAAAAAATCCACCTGTTTGTGAAGTTGCTTCATCTCACACTGAAAAAATAAGAAAAATCCAACCTTGAACTGAAAAATGTATTCAGAGAAAAATAAATCCCTCATCAAGATATAATTATTTTCAATAAAAACCAAACGTTCAACTATTATTGGCACCCCTGGAAATGATAGTCAACACAATGTAACTGAAGCATGTTTTGCATGTTTGAGTTGATTGGCGTGTGTAGGAACTTTTAAGCTGTAATCCATGACTTGCTGATTAACTGGGGAACAAATATAAGGTGACACAGAAGCCAAATTCCCTCAACACCAACATGGGAAAGATATGAGAATACACAAACCAAATGAGGGAGACGTGTTGACCTTCATAAGTCAGGGAATGGTTATTTAAAAAAAAAAGCTCCTCGCCTGAAAATGTCCATTTCTACTGTTAGGGCAATAATAAAAAAGTGGACACCAACTGGAACTGGAACAAACTCTCCTGGAAGAGGAGCCAAGTTTATTTTGTCCCCCTGTACAGAGAGGAGGAGGGTAAGAGAGGCAAAAAAAATCCCAAAGGATCACTGTTGGTGAATTACAAGACAAAGTAAAATCTTGGGGTTTCCAAGTCTCCAAAACCACCATCAGACTCTACGTCCATGCCAACAGATTATTTGGAAGGTTCCAGAAAAAAGCCTTTTCTGTCAGTTAACCACAAATGTAAGCACCTGAAGTTTGTGAAACGCTATGACAACTTTGACTGGAACTGTGTTCTCTGGTCTGATGGAACAAAAATGGAGCTTTCTGGCAAGAAATACTCAAGGTGGGTTTGGTGGAAAAATAAAGATGGCTATAATGAAGAGAACCCAATTCCAGCTGTAAAATATGGTGGAGGTTCTGTGATGTTTTGGAGCTGTTTTCCCTCATGTCAGGGTACATGGCATCACTGACTCCATGAAATACCAGAACATTTTAAATTGAAATTGCTTCTGATTAGCTGGTTGTCATCACCAGGAGTTAAAGCTAGACAGCCTTTCAATTTCATAAAATCGGTGAAATTTAGTTCCCTCTGAAATGCGGTCATTGTGATATATGTTTATTTCTGTAATATCTCACAAAATATCAGGCCATTCTGTTATTGGGAAGTTATTTAATTTGAGGGGATTAAAGCAAATAATGTGCATGAAATCGCTAGCTTCGCGCAGTCAAGCAGACAGAGGATGTCCGTGAGTGTGCGCATGCGCAGGTTTACCTTCTTCTTTTGGGTTTTACGGCAGCTGGCATCCACAGTGTTGCATTACTGCCATCTACAGGTTTACCTTTGAGCGTGCACTGACAGTTCCATCATTCTGTCGCTAAACGAACAGCTGATCACACCGAGGTGCTCGCTGAGCGCCGATATTTATTAGTCTCGTCTCGTCTTCTTCCACTTTATCCGGGGCCGGGTCGCGGAGGCAGCAGTCTGAGCATGGAAGCCCACACTTCCCTTTCCCCAGACACCTCGGCCAGCTCCTCAGGAAGAACACCGAGGCGTTCCCAGGCCAGCTGAGAGACATAGTCCCTCCAGCGTGTCCTGGGTCTTCCCCGGGGCCTCCTCCCAGGGGACATGCCTAGAACACCTCCCCAGGGAGGCGTCCAGGAGGCATCCGAAAGAGATGCCTGAGCCACCTCAGCTGATTCCTCTCGATGTGGAGGAGCAGCGGCTCTACTCCGAGCTCCTCCCGAGTGACTGTGCTTCTCACCCTATCTCTAAGGGAGCACCCAGCCATCCTGCGAAGGAAACTCATTTCAGCCGCTTGTATCCGTGATCTTGTTCTTTCGGTTGTTACCCAAAGCTCATGAACATAGGTGAGAGTCGGAACGTAGATCGACCGGTAAATCGAGAGCTTCGCCTTTTGGCTCAGCTCCTTCTTCACCACGACGGACCGGTAAAGCGACCGCATCACCGCGGAGGCTGCACCGATCCGCCTGTCGACCTCACGCTCTATCCTTCCCTCACTCGTGAACAAGATCCCGAGATACTTAAACTCCTCCACTTGAGGCAGAACTTCTCCACCATCCTGGAGAGGGCAAGCCACCCTTTTCCGGTCGAGAACCATGGTCTCGGACTTGGAGGTGCTGATTCTCATCCCAGCCACTTCACACTCGACTGCAAACCGCCCCAGTGCATGCTGAAGGTCCTGGTTTGAAGAAGCCAACAGGACAACATCATCCGCAAAAAGCAGAGATGAAATCCTGTGGTTCCCAAACAGGATTCCTTTCGGCCCCTGGCTGCGCCTAGAAATTCTGTCCATAAAAATTATGAACAGAACCGGTGACAAAGGGCAGCCCTGCCGGAGTCCAACATGCACTGGGAACAGGTCTGACTTACTACCGGCAATGCGAACCAGACTCCTGCTCCGTTCGTACAGGGGCATACATAATAAATACGTATTTATTAGTTTGGTCCTGCATTTCCTTTCCTTCGTATATAACAACGTTTTTTCTTCTCGCTTTCCGTTACTGTAGTCGGTCTTTCACGTTTCATTCGCACACTCACGTCCTCCACTTTTCTCTCCTGTTTATGAAAACTATCTCATACCGTATAGGTCCATATTTTGCAGCTCCACAAAATCTCCTAAGCATTTAGATTTCTTTGAGGAAAAGTCAATAATGACAGAAACTGTGATGTGACAGATTTCATCTTCTCTGCTCGCCTCTAAACGCAATGACAACTGAATATTTTGCGATGTTACCTTCCATATGGTTATGGCAGCTCAGATAAGGCACATAATTCATATTCTAATTAACAGGAGCCTCTGAGGGCAGCGTCACGTTCATTAGGATTATCTCCAACCTGTGAGATGCGTCATACTTCATCTTGTAGTCTTTCTTTCTGCCTCTCTCTCTCTCTCTCTCTCTCTCACACACACACACACACACACACACACACACACACACACACACACACACACACATTCAAAGAGCCAGATTCTCCCGAAAGGTTCAGAAGTCTGAAAAGCAGCCAGGTTGGCAGACAAATATCCCCTACTGGTGATAAATCTGAATGTGTTAGTGAGTGAATAAGCACAGGCTCTGAACACCCACGATCTGGGAAATGAAAGTACTGATGACTCCATGCTCTGATCTCTCTCTCTGATGGATAGATCAGAGGAGCTGCAGTTACACTGCTCAGCCCCTGGGGCTTCACGAACGAACGCTGTACACATCCAGGAAGGTTGTGTATGATCGTTCTTTCGATGCTCTCATTTGGAAAGGGAGAGGTCCATGAGTAATGAATTTAAAAGACCAGATACCAAGGAATTATCAGTTCACTTTAGCAGCTATAACAGCAAATCTCAGGTATACATCCATTAAACAAAGGTGATAATATTACAGCTAAGTAGGAATATTAACATCAGACCACAGAAATGTTAAATTCTCAACTGGTCAGAAGCTGTTGAGTCATTTTCTATAACAGCAGTAAGAAATTTCACAGGGACTCGCATCGCAGATGCTCCACATGGGTTCATGGAGGCAGTGATAGCGCCATAATATACAGGGCCTAACATTCCTACAACTGCAGAGACAGTCAAGAAATCCTGTAACATTAATGGACATTTAAATAGGAACAGTCCACCGTATTTCCATAATGAAATATGCTCTTATCTGAATTGAGACGAGCTGCTCCGTACCTGTCCGAGCTTTGCGCGACCTCCCAGTCAGTCAGACGCATTCAGACGCGCTGTCACTCCTGTTAGCAATGTAGCTAGGCTCAGCATGGCCAATGGTATTTTTTGGGGCTGTAGTTAGATGCGACCAAACTCTTCCGCGTTTTTCCTGTTTACATAGGTTTATATGACCAGTGATATGAAACAAGTTCAGTTACACAAATTGAAACGTAGCGATTTTCTATGCTATGGAAAGTGCGCACTATAATGACAGGCGTACTAACACCTTCTCCACGCTTCGGCAGCACATTGATACGGAGCTCAGATATCAATGCGCTGCCGAAGCGCGCAGAAGGTGTTAGTACGCCTGTCATTATAGTGCGGACTTTCCATAGCATAGAAAATCGCTACGTTTCAATTTGTGTAACTGAACTTGTTTCATGTCACTGGTCATATAAACCTATGTAAACAGGAAAAACGCGGAAGAGTTTGGTCGCATCTAACTACAGCCCCAAAAAATACCATTGGCCATACTGAGCCTAGCTACATTGCTAACAGGAGTGACAGCGCGTCTGACTGCGTCTGACTGACTGGGAGGTCACGCAAAGCTCGGACAGGTACGGAGCAGCTCGTCTCAATTCAGATAAGAGCATATTTCATTATGGAAGTACGGTGGACTGTTCCTTTAAAACATGTGGAATCATTTTATATGTGGTGAGGTTTTCTGTAAGATGTTTGGTTAATATTTATGGAAGGAGTCTCCAGTGCCAGCAGTCTGTAACAGTTAGAAAAGTTTATGCTTTGTGTTTTCTTGGTTTCTGCTTTTTTCCCCCTGTCTTCAAAGAGAAAATCACAATGAAGAACAGCTGTTTATTCTTGCTTTAGGACAGAAATAACTTGTTTCACAGACATTCCACAATATTACATGTTTCTGCAAATAGATAAAAACGAATAAAAAAGGAATAAAACGCTTCAGGATGTGCTGTTGTAGGAAAATTTGAAGGTGGTTAGAGTATCTTTGCTTAATCACAGCTTGATTAGTTTCTGAAACAACATGCAGGATGTGTTTTATTTGTCTTAATAGACATTAAAGTCCCCAACAGTGATCGTCTGAAAAAATACAACAAACAAACAAACAAACAAACAAACAAACAAACTGTATTACAGTGACCTTTAGTGCTGGTGTTAATACTGACAAAATTACCATTTTTATAAAAAATTGCCATTCTCTGGCTTGAAAATGGCTCAAAACACAACTTAGTGGTTAAAATCAACCTGAACCTTGCAAGGCCGATGCTAACGTTGAGTTGACCGTTTGATATTTCTCTAGGTTGTGAAATTTTTATTAAAAAAAAAAAAAAGTTAACCTCTTCTAACCAGAAGTGGGCCGCCCACCTACCCTAGCCCCGCCCTTGAGTGGGAGTCTATGAAACCACAGTTGTTTTCAAATATATGCTAATCTGATCAAGACTCATAATTCAACTCCTGTCTCACACATCCACACCCCCCTCCTCAGCCGTTCAAACGTAAATTGGCCGTATTCATTGATATTCAATATTATTCTAGCCACATTCACTGGATATGAGCAATCACACGCTCTGATTGGCTACTACTAGGCTATGAGCTCATATACCGTGAGTAAACAAAATGGTGGAGCACATCAAGTCAGATATATCAGTTTGTTATCAAATATTTAAAAGAAATTGAAATAGCTAAAAGAATATAGGTTCAACACCCCCCCCCCCCCAATATATCGCCTGTTCCACACTCCAGCCCAGTCAGTGGCAGTAATGCACCTTTAAGTTGGTTTGCTTAGACGAAGAAGAAAATGGTGGAGCGTGTTACTGGACCAACCGAGGACGAAATAAAAACGATACTCGAAGACAAAACCCCCCCCAAAATACAAAAAAAGCAACAAAATATGGAATGAAAGTATTTGATAGTAAGAACGTATCTTTTTTATTTTTCAAGAATTATTATTATTATAATCACATTTTTCACATATTGCTCCTGTCATTTCACCGATTTGTTTACATTCTAAGCGGAAATGATTTTGTTGGAAGTTTTGTATAAATTTTTGATTTATTTGCAAAAAACCCCGTTCTGTTTCTCAAAATCCAGTGAATGTGGATAGAATAAAACAGTTATTCCACTCAATCTTGTCGTACATGGATTATAGACGACTCGGTGCTATGCGCCTCGTCGGCTATCGGCTCATGTACGACCCGATTTAGTGGAATAACTTAAATATTCACTAGCAATAAAACACTAGCACAACATCGACCACACCGCAATCTTACATGGAAATTATGACCTTTGACTAATTTGTTAAATACAATTTCTAAATATCTATTTAAAGTAACCTCATCAGTTGACAGGCTACTCGATGTGTTCATGACCATTTTGGAAACACGCTACGGGCACATGGTGGCCATCGTCCGTTCTAGTACGCACTTGGAAAGGGAGGGGTGAGGGAGGGGCATTCAGTTGGTTGCAATTCTGCAATCTCACCACTAGATGCCACTAGATCCTACATAGTGTACCTTTAAAGCACAACTCCAATGAAACGAATAGTAAAAATGGTTAAAGTGCGGTCAAACGTGAGGAATGTAATTCACTGAATAATACTGAGAATTTATGAGAGGTGGATAAAAATCTTTACAATGTGCATTATTTGGTCAGAAGAATAATCTCTCATCTGTCGATGCCATGAAATTGAATTTGGCAAAGCCCAAGCTTATAAATGCAGCTCATTTTTACAGAAAGACATTCGAGTTTGAGTTGCTCGAGGTTTATAGCAGGCTGAGCTGCTGTGTGGTCATAATGCTCTATAACTTTTTATGAGCACTATAATGAAAGCTTGGAGGGTGACAGACTGTCGATGGTGTACGGCTGCTGGACCTGCGCTGAGGTCAGGAAGAGGTGCAGGGTTTCGCTGTTGGTTCCAGCATGACATTCACACTCCCTGACAGATAATTACATGCTTATGTTTACCGCAGTGCTGTCCAAAACACACACACACACACACGATTACAGAAACCTTCCCAGCTGGTCCTGACTCCTGAAGATGAACATTACAGATTTAAAGCCAAGTGAAAGATTAAACACCGACGAGGAGAGCAAGGTGAAATTTGGAGTCCTTGGAAATTTTTATTCACTCTACGTGTTGCCTTGGATTTATTTTTCCACAAGCTGTTAAAATCTAAAACCTAAAAGCCTGGGAAATTTTTTTTCTTTTCTTTTTTTCCCCCCATTTGAAACTGGAACTGAGTTGCACATGTCTTTGTACACAAACACAAAGTGTTTAATCAAAGTCTTTCTTCCGTTTCCGGTTGAGAGTACACTGTGCACATTTTGCCTGCCGCTTCTCACCGGAGCTTTTCCTGTTCTATTTTTTTTTCTTTCTGTGTTTGAATGGTTTGATGTTTGTTCTTTGTTTGAATGTTTTGTCCACCGGTTGCGGTGTAGCTCTGGACCTAGTTTTGGGCGTTGTTTCATCCACCACGAGTGATGCCTGTTCTGCTCGCGATGGACTGCAGTGAGCTCGTTGTTCTCTTTAACATCGGGGTTGTCCAGCGCTCTGTGCGCCGATGCTTTTGTGCTTGCTTTCTGGATCCATGGCGCCGTGTTCCGAGTGCTGTTGCCTGGTGCTGTCGCGGCAGCTGTGCAGGCGGTGTAGGATTTACCGTCATGCACCTTTTGGTGGGCTTGTGGCCAGCTATGCCACTGGAGTAACATCCTGACCTCTTTTGGTGGACTTTTTTTTTTACAATATTTTTTGTAATTGTAAAGCAACCTTGGGTGTGTGAAAGGTGCTATACAAGTTAAAGGATATGGGACATGAAACATAAAAGCACGCTATATCAGTTTCTTTCCATTAAAAATATGAATGAATTGCATCAACAAATACAAAATCATCTATTAAATTCAGCAAAATCGTTATATTCGTGATGATTATATGGCATTTCTGCTCGACTTCCGATATGCATTTTTTGCAACCGGAAGAGCCGCTGTTACGTGATCATACGTAACAAAAACTTTCGGGCACAGCACAAGCGGGTAGATGAATGGAGAAGTGGATGACAAGAAAATTGTTTTTATAGTCTTTAAAGTACATTGGACATCATACATTGGACATCATGGTGTATTGTGCTGCTTATGGTTGCAATAATTCCAATGGGAAATGCCCTGGAGTAAGTTTTTTTGCATTCCTCAAGGACCCGAAGCTGAGGAAAGTGTGGGCTCACCTGCGCATGCGCAGTAGGCTTCGCGCATACGCAGTAGGCTTGGTAGGACAACTTTACAGAACACCTGTTGAAAAAACTTTGCACCTACTGTTTCCCACAAACTGTGTTCGGACCATTTCACTGAGGATTCTTTCAACATTAATACTCAGGTACTGAGCGATATTAATTCATGAAACATGAAACAGGAAGTATAAGGATGAGAAAAAAAAACAGTTTAAATCGGGAAGCTGCGCACATTTGCGCCAGGCTGCACAAATGTGCGCAGCTTCCCGATTTAAACTGTTTTTTTTTCTCATCCTTATACTTCATGTTTCATGAATTAATATCGCTATTTTTTTTTAAAAAATCGGATCTGCGCGATTCAGCCGTGAAAAAGGCGGCATCCGCCGAAAGGCACGCTGTTTGCATCCCTGCACGGAGGCCAGGGGACAGGGCAGGAATATTTTTGTTGATATGAGTGATCCGGTGCGATTTCGCGACCCCCCTGTTGAAGACCTCTGCGCTAAGCGACTGAAAGCCGAGGTAAGGATTAGTATTATAATTTTGGGTGTATCAATTATTGATTATCATAATTCTGACTCGTTTCGCCATTTTGAATGTTTTCATCTCGGACTCTGGAAGCATTGTATCTCAATCAATCTCGAAAAATATCAGCAAAAAAAAACTAGCTTGCAACGGACTTTAGCTAGATCTATGATGAACTTTCAATGTATGATAGAAAAATAATACTTCTTTCAACAGATCATTAGCCTTTGAGCAGAATTGTTTTTAACTTACCAGGAAGTGTTATCGAGCCGACCGCTTTCAGTTTCATGGGGACTGAATGAACTCTCACTCTCAGAATCATCTGACCCGTCAGAGTAAAGACAAGATCCATGTTCATGTGAATTTCCAGCTATCGGTTCGAATTGATAGGGTCTAACTTCACACCTCTGTGAAACATCGGGAATGTCACTGTCGATGGTGTCCATTTCGGTAACCTGTTTACATTAGATTCCCAAGCGCTGGCTCCTTGGAAAGTTTTTGTGACGTCACGGGTCACGTGACCACCTAGCTCATTAACGAATCCTTGTTTTACGCTGATGTATAAAAAAGTTGAATAATGTGATGATTTTCACATTTTTGACGCCCTGCAGTGATTTAGATGGCATTTCTTATGTCCTTTATACATAATTATACCCAGAAAAAAATCCATGTCCCATGTCCTTTAAGCTTTGCGCAAGGAAGTCTTGGATAAAGATACGAGTACAATTTAATATGACTTCATTTTTAATAACAGTAGAGTAGAGGTCTTCTTATTACATCAAGTCATGGTCACGTATTTTTTGATAATACTAAAAATAATATCATAATAAAAGTCCCTTGGACACCGTTTCTGAATACTCACACGAAATCCAAGAAGCACATTCGGTATAAAGGTAAAATAAATCTTGATAAATCTAGATCTCAGCCTCAGTAAGTCATATGGTGTGTAATTTACATCACGATTTCGGAGTCCCTCATGTAATTTGTACTCAGAGTGTAATATTAGAACCTCGGAGAGAGTCAGTGCCCAGGGAAGCTTTATTTTAAAAGAAAAATTACACAGTATAGAGGTAC
Organism: Neoarius graeffei; assembly: GCF_027579695.1. Lineage (NCBI taxonomy): Eukaryota > Metazoa > Chordata > Actinopteri > Siluriformes > Ariidae > Neoarius > Neoarius graeffei. The sequence continues at coordinate 50,489,558 of NC_083595.1, read as the reverse complement.
AAACACAAACATATAAACATAAACACCGCATTGAGCTGGTGGCCCCGTTGCTGGGATACGTCAGAGTGTCCGCCATATTGGATGTGGCAAATCTTCCCCGTAAACCAATGCAAGTAAATGGACTGAACTTCATAAAGCCCCTTTCTACAATAATATTTAACTCGATGCCTTTTATTCACCCATTAACACACACACGTATATATTTGGGAAACAAACAGGCATCAAAACAACACATATAACTTTTAATGTGATGGTTATAAATAGTGTGCGAAATACCCTGTACACTGCAAACTAGCGACAGATACGCGATCGATAGCTCAGGTAAGCTAATCAGTCAGCATACCGTAGCAAGCTACCAAAACCTGAGGCCACAATAACCAACCTACAAGACTGAATATGATAAATGATGGAAATAGTGGAAAAACTGGAAATAGTGAATGAAAATAAAAATGTACTGTTTTATTTGTTGAGTCACCACACAGACCTACTCTTGCTGAATAAAGTGAGCTGAATGACCGCCAAACTGAGTTCGGCCAGGTTCTAACGTCATACCAAAACAAAATACATCACTGATTCCTTCACATTCAGAAAGGTTAAAAACATTCATCATATGTTCAAAAACGCTCATCATAGTGTGGCACTGTATTCTCTAATTCTCACTGCTTATAACTCTACACCTACCCGGTGGAGATGAGCTGGGAAACTGAAGACTGAAGGAACAGCTCCCTCTCTGATCCTGACTGTCTGACCTGTTCTGTCCAAATCCTCCGTTCTGAAGTGTTCACTGCACAGCATGGATGACGGAGTAGCAGAAAACCCTTCCCGTCGCACAGCTGTCTCCCACTGCTTTTTCATGGCTTTATTTTTGGGAAACCTACATAGTATGTGAAAAGTTAGCTAAGCAACTAACAACAATCAGCGTAGTTACGAAGGAAATACTTCGTTGTTTGGAGACAGGTTTCACCGAGCGGCTATTATGCGCGAGACTTCATATTAGCCACAAAGTCAGAAAAATCTGTTCGTAAAATTACGTTATAATGACCAAATACAATGAAAAGTATTTTTCCAGTCTCACCTGTGAAAGGTAATCCCATGTGATCTCGTTTGGACGGTAAACCTGTTGGTACAGTTAAACGCAGCACATGAATGAGGCATCTTTATTCTCGGCTACTGTCTAGACGCTATACCAGAGACGGCTGAAGAATCTCCACTTTGCCACATCCAATATGGCGGCAAGGATGACGTATGATTCTACGCAGAATGCGGCGTCTATGTTTATATGTCTATGGGTACAAATATGAACGAGTGAACACTCGAACATGTTTTGTATGGATATTATCTGTCAGTATAAAGAAAGGAGTTTATTTTGGGGTTTTGTTTGCCTTTAAATGTAGAACAGGAAAGTTCATACTTGGAGGCAGGCTTGTAGTACTTCAAGTCTGACTCGTGCCCTAATTTTAAGGACTCGTGACTTGACTTGGATTTGGGCACTGATGACTCGGACTCATACATTAACTGCATTTGGACTCGTAAACTGGAAACGAGGACTCGGATTTTTTCTTTATTTTTTTTGTAACATGCCATAATGATTTCCATAAGATATTTATATCTACATTAATTTTTGTACTAATTTCATGTAAGAGTGTCACACCTGCACACGTTGGCGCGTGCATCAGATAGACTCTCGGGCGTGCTCTGGACAGCGCATACGCCAAGCAGACTCTCGTGCGCACCGTAAACGACTCGCACCTGCACAGGATTAAGGCGCAATCAGCATGCCGATATAAAAACTGTGAAAACACACTTACTTTGCGAAGTATTGAGTTGCGTTGCTGACACATTACCGAGTCTTATTTCCTTGTTTGGTGTCCTGATCCCTGATTTCCTGTTTCTAGTCTTTGATTCTGTTGAGTCTACGATAGCCTGTTTGTGCCTCGCTCGGCCTATCGCCTGTTTCACTGGTTTACAAGTTTGCCTGCCGTTCTGGATTGTTTACCGTCTTCACTTGTATTAATAAACACACCTTCTGCATTTACATCCATCTCCCAACCATCTCTGACAGAATACTTCACACTCCCTGATAAAGAGAAGCACATTCACCTGTTCATACGTCATGTTCAGGAACAAACTAATGCTAATGGTGCTGAAACAGCCACCGTCACATGGTGCAGTTGGAGTCTCGTTCTCGGACTCAACTTGGATCAATAGTGGACTCAACTCGAAATTTTCTTTAATGACTTGACCTTGAACACTGGGGACTCAAGACTGGACTCGGACTCGAGGTTTAGTGACTCGACTATAACACTGCTTGGAGGTCTGGTGTACAGACAGGAACACGTGTCTAACTTCATCCCCTGATGAAACACTTCAAGAATTTGACACTATTTTTAATTGAAACGGTCAAAGTACCTGAACTTGAGGTATTTATAGATTCGTCCAATGAGATTTCTACCTTCCAAGTTCCAGGTCAGTGCTTGTTCTGGGCCTGTGGAAATGTGAATTGTGGAAGACAGGAACACGGTGTCAGTTTTATCTTCTGCATCATTCGTCTGTCTATAAAAATCTCCACAATCCTCTCTGTTCACGCTTGTCTAATTACAGAACACACACACGAGACACGACACACACACACAGCCGGCATTGTTTAGAGAATTCAAATACTCAGAATATCTAGAATATCTTTGAAACAACAGACAGTGCTCCTGTGCATCTCTGACCTTCTCTTTTATTCACATGAAGTACTGCGTACCATCAGAAATAATGCCATGAAAGCATACAAAAGACTACAGATGCAAATCGACACCTCTGCATAAAGAACTTCCTGAAGAACAGCTATGGAAAGATAATTAGTGCCTGGGTAGGATTTCACAAGAAGAACATTCAGTGATCAATGGTTTTTAGACACGTCATGTGGAAAAAGTTTCACATATTTTCATATGCGCTGCATGTTTTTTTATTTTTTTATTTTCATATATGATTCATTAATTATTAAAGCTAAATGGCCTTTCGATTTCATAAAATCAGTGAAATTTAGCTCCCTCTGAAATGTGGTGATTGTGATATATGTTTATTTCTGTAATATCTCACAAAATATCAGGCCATGCTGTGGCTGGGAAGTTATTTAATTAATTTGAGGGGATTAAAGCAAATAACGTGCATGAAATCGCTCGCTTCGCGCAGTCAAGCAGACAGAGGAAGTCCGTGTGTGTGTGCGCATGCGCAGGTTTCCCTTTGAGCGTGCACTGACAGTTCCATCATTCTGTCGCTAAACGAACAGCTGATCACACCGAGGTGCTCGCTGAGCGCCAATATTTATTAGTTTGGTCCTGCGTTTCCTTTCCTTCGTATATAACATAACATCTTTTCTTCTCGCTTTCTTTCCGTTACTGTAGTCGGTCTTTCACGTTTCATTCGCACACTCACGTCGTCCATTTTTCTCTCCTGTTTCAAATTTGTATCCCACAATGCCTTGCGTGAACGGGGAAAGCCCACCACGTGATGCATGATGTAGTATCTTGAATTGGGTCATGGTGAAGCAGGAAAAAATAGCGGAGAATTTAGGGCCATGTGGCCCTAAAAAATAATAAAATTGGAAGTCTGTGATTCGAATTCAGTAGCTTTCGGTCACTAAACAAAAATAACTGGGTGTCGGGAAAATTCTTTTTCTGACCTACACTTGAAAAATCTGAAAGGCCGTCTACCTTTAAGTGCATTTTCAGTTTCCTAATATCGTTCAGGGAGTTAGATGGGATTATATTTGCTCAAATAAATAAATAAATAAATAAATAAATTCTCACCAATTCCATCCCTCAGATCAGCCAATCAGACGCATGCACAACAGCCCAAATATTCATCTTTTCACTTTTTTTTTTTTTTCTCTCACTGCTGATGGATTTGATGAATTTCTGAGTAAATTTGCTCGCTGTGTTCTCAGAGTCGGGGTCAGTACGAGCTCGCTGCTCTGATCAATACTCCAATCTGGTTGTTGCGTACCTGGGTGCCAGCCAGATCAATAACAACACGCTCCACTTTATTTAAAACTGATCTGTCCGCTCTCCACCCTTCATTAGCCTGAGTGAGAGGATGTATGTGCGTGTGTGTGTGTGTGTGTGTGTGTGTGTGTGTGTTGGGGAAGCAGAAAAGCTGGTTCATTTTTAAGTAGGCATACAAGAAGACTGAGTCGGCCTGGATAATCTTTACTAAACTGATAGACAATAGTACAGAACAGGGATCAAAGAATAAAAAAAATGCCTGATATGACAAAATGACAAAAGTAAATAAATTAACAAATAAAACATCTGGGTGTATGATGACATTCTGTGAAAGAAAAACCAACAGATGTAGGTCTCAGAAAATTGAATTTGTATAGAAATGTATTCTTCCTGGTTTACATTAAACACCATTTAGTGATGTTAGACTCTGGTTAACGTCAGCCTCTGTTTTTAAAGGTGCCCTTCCACCAAAAACGTTTAATACTGGCTCTTTCTGAAATACCATAGTTCACTCCAAGTTGCATATGCATGCGAAAATGTAATTCTACCCCCATTCCCTGTATTAGCTTATGAAAGAAAATAGTCGGAAAAATGAGCGGATCTGAAAAAGCCATACGATCTTACGTCACTTCATAAATTAGTATTCATGGCCTCGTCCACCTTGGCTTGCGACCGCCCACGGGAAGGAAGTTCGGATTTAAGCGCGACGAGAGATAGCAGAGCCAGTGTTGCCAGATTGGGCGGTTTTAAGTGCATTTTGGCGGATTTGAACATATTTTGGGCTGGAAAACGTCAGCAGTATCTGGCAACACTGAGCAGAGCCCATCTCGTCAGTAGCTAACGAAGAAGACCTAACAGTAAGTTGAAAACATGTCTGAACAAGTTCGTGCCTGTGTTATTTGTGGCAGTAAGACATCAACGTTGCATTTCTTGCCCAAGATAGAAGAGGTGAAGAAGAAATGGTTGGAATTTATCTTTGGAACACCACCAGCGAAGTGTAATGCAGCGTTAGTACTGTGTTCTGATCATTTCAACCACAGTGACTTTTCAAACTTAGGTGCCTTCAGTAGTGGTTTTGCTTCGAGGTTGCATTTAATCCCTGGATCTGTACCGTCAAGACGATCGACCACCAGCTCACAAGCTGTAAGTAAAACATGAACTTTTTGTTCTAAGGTTTTTGTTACAAAATAGCATGTTCATATTCTCCACGTTAGCATGCATGACATGGTCACAAGCTCGGCAGGGGTGAGAGTTTTCCGCTTTTCCTGAGTAAAAAACGACCTTTTTATATTATGCCAAATCCGTTGAGAATTTTTTTAAATTAATTTCAGGGGGTTGGGGTATGTTCCTTCCTGCTGTTCAAACTTTATTAACTCCAACGATGTTTACACATTATTTGTAAGTCGCCATTTTTAGTCTCATTTAAATCTCGTTGAATGTGATGTAAAATTCGTGTTATCTACATTGTTATTGGTCAAAACATTGACGTCGAGACCATAATAGCCAATCAAAACAGGTTTTACAAAGACACCCACATTCTTTTTTTAAGTCACTCGTTCATTTTATTAATTTGTTTGTTCAGTAAAAACCCAAACATTTGTTGAATTTTTCTTATTTCCTCGCGTCGCACCTCAATGACGTCAGCACGTGGTATTTTTCCCTTCGCGGTTTGTTCCTTCTCTCTCGCCGTAGTAAGACACCCACATCCGCTTGTTCTGACCCACTGGAGGTAGCGTCACAGTGCTGTTAGCCAATCAGAGGTAATACGTTTACATGTCATGAATATTAATGAGTAAGAGCTGAAATCCTGTCGTTCTCCCGCCACCCACTCCTCCAGCAAACTAGATCAGCCTGAAACAGGAGAACCACAGCATTTTTTTCACCAAAACCGGCTCACAGGGCATTCATTCATACTAGAGACCACCGCGCAATTAATGAAAAAACGATGCAATGAGTCCTTTAAAGCTACAGGTTGCAATATTGTGAAATGTCGCCCCCTCTGGTGGAAACATGATATTGCTAGGAAATATGCTTAACGTTCACATGCTGTGAGTATCTTGTACGTACATCCTGCAGATGAATCTCACAGATGAAAGATGGTTACATCCCATTTTCCTATGACAGGCACTGCTAGTTAGCTGACACACAACTATGCGGTTTGGGATGTGGCTCAAACCATGTAATATATTATATAGACGCGAGTGTTTTACTGGGAAATACACCACTCGTATTTTTCATCTGAGCTCCATCTGGGACATGGAGAACCATAAATCTCTATCTATCACTCGTGAGGAAATTGATGAGTGAGTTGTTTTGATAAATTTGGGGACTTTTTTGTTTGTGAATGTGTCGATAAAAAGAAAAATCACACGTTGGCTTGAAGATATGAAGTTTATCTTCACATGTTGAAAAACTCTCTGAACTGAGTGACATATTTAAAGGGATAGTTCGGGATTTTTGACATGAATCTGTATGGAATCCCCATCAATAGTGTTGTGCAAACACACTGACTTACCTCTGACAGCATCCTGTGAGTCCAGTTCTTGTCCAGTTTTGGTTCAGACGAAAGTAGTCCGGCAAGTTTGTTGGGGTCACGAAAGTAAAATGTTTTTCGTCTCAAAACAGTATGTGTTCAAAAGAGTGATATATTTGCATCACAAAACCGTTGCCAAATAAAAAGTCAGACCTCGAAGTCGCTTGGCACTATTTTCTCTCCCTCGGTATCACTGCGCGCTGCCGCCAGGTGACAGCCACGGCTGTTTCATTCATTGTTGTGATGGGAATTTCGGGATGGGAATTTCGGCTCTTTTGGCTCTTCTTACTATAAGGAGCCGGCTCTTTCGGCTCCTGAGATTTTATTTTTGATTTAAAGGAATACGCCACCCCCAGATGAAATTGAGTCAGTCCCTGCAGTCCCTAGAGTTGGATGAGTGAGCCAAAGCGTTTTGTAGCCGACCCAGCCATTGTCCTGATCTATAAACGCCCCGGTTAGCTTAGCTTAGCGTAGTCACTGTAATCAGGCGTGTCCAGCTAGCATTGTCATTACAAAAGTGAATTAAATAACTCAAGATTGTTTATAATTATTTCTCATGACTTGTACAGTCACATCGAGTACACATATCAATGCAAATTAACACGAAGGGATTTACTAGACCAATTTATATCTGGAACTATTTTCAGCCACAGCACAGGCAAAGCACCGCTGCAGGCGCAAAGACACCGCGCAGCACCTGAAAATGGGTGCGCAGCGCCTGAAAACCTGTTTTCAGGCGCTGCGCGGTGTCTTTGCGCCTTCCTTTTCCTACCTATTCCTTTAATTGCTGCAATTAACTAGTTAATTCTGATTCTATTTCTCCTCTCAGTTATAATCTGTCCTGCTTTTGAAAAGATCCTCTCTGGGGGGACAGATGCTGCCACTATACACATCCTCCGTGCCATCATGTGTGTAAGCCGTGGATAGAGTGCAGCCTTGGTCTCCCACCAGCTTAGTGGGTCTGCGTTTCGCTGTCACCTGGTGGCAGCGTGCAGTGATAAGAAGGGAGAGAAAATAGTGCCAAGCGATTTCAAGGTCTGACTTTTTATTTGGCAACGGTTTTGTGATGCAAATATATCACTCTTTTGAACACATACTGTTTTGAGACGAAAAACGTTTTACTTTCGTGACCCCAACAAACTTGCCGGACTACTTTCGTCTGGACCAAAACTGGACAAGAACTGGACTCACAGGATGCTGTCAGAGGTAAGTCAGTGTGTTTGCACGACACTATTGATGGGGATGCCATACAGATTCATGTCAAAAATCCCAAACTATCCTTTTAAATAATATTGGCTGGCTTTTTTGTGGTATATCAAATATATTCTATTCAGCTAGAGTAATATTGAACGAGTTGAAGACGAGTAGCTGAATGGAATATATCTGATATACCATGAAAAAAAGCCAGACATTATTATTATTATTATTATTATTATTATTATTATTATTATACATTCCTTTTGGGTGTTCAATGCGTTTTTCTCTTTCAAAATTCCCCCCAAATCTTCTGTATTTAACAAAGCAAACATGTTTGTTTACAAATTGTCACAGTCGCTCAATCACTAGCGCAGACGTTTTCCGTCTCCGATGTGTGACATCATGTTGTCTTGACAACCATGCAATATCGTAAACCATATTCAACGCTCATTCTCCATTGCATAGAGTGACATAATACACGTAAGATAAGCGATATGCTAACAATATTGTATGTTATCAACCCAAATGAATGAAACCTGCTAGAAGGGAATAGAACACATGTTTTTGTTCCATCAAAAAAGTGTCCTGTATGGATAATAATTCCCGATATTTCACTCCGATGACGTCACTCTCAGCGTTTTCCCGCTGACTAGACACGTGCTGTTGAAATGGCGAACCGGTTCAAAATTAAAATTCTTTTGATTTACTTGTATTTTTTTTGTGGATAAAGTTTATCCTCTTGTGTTGAAAATATTTTCACTCATTCGCGTCACTCACTCGTGAATATATTCACCACTCGAAGATAAACTTCATATCTTCCCACAGCTGTGTAATATCCTCTATATCTGATGCAGTTATCGAGGACTCATCAGTTGTACTGAGTAACAAGTGAAAGTAGTCCATCTAATTCCTTGTCTGGGAATTTTAACTGTCAGCTTGCTAACGTCTCTGTTTGGTGCTTTATCACAATCCTGCTGTGCTGTGTTTGTGAATCGTCGATGCAAACTTTCTGTATGTTCTGCAAAATGAGAAGACATCAAACAATAATCCAATTTCAGCCAGCCAGTTTAGACACAAGATCCTGTCTAAGATGTCGTGGAGTAAGAAAGGCCTGCAGCGTGAGCGTACGAGTTGTCCAGAGAGAGCTGTGATTAGCATTAGCAATCTGATTCATGGACAGCAGAAGTAAAAACAGGGATCCCAGACGTCTGCTATTTAGCGGAATTCCGCTATTTTTCTAGCCAAAGTGGTGGTGTTTTTTTTTTTTTAAATCTCTTGTATATCCGTTAAAAATATCTCATCTCATCTCATTATCTCTAGCCGCTTTATCCTTCTACAGGGCCGCAGGCAAGCTGGATCCTATCCCAGCTGACTACGGGCGAAAGGCGGGGTACACCCTGGACAAGTCGCCAGGTCATCACAGGGCTGACACATAGACACAGACAACCATTCACACTCACATTCACACCTACGCTCAATTTAGAGTCACCAGTTAACCTAACCTGCATGTCTTTGGACTGTGGGGGAAACCGGAGCACCCGGAGGAAACCCACGCGGACACGGGGAGAACATGCAAACTCCGCACAGAAAGGCCCTCGCCGGCCCCGGGGCTCGAACCCAGGACCTTCTTGCTGTGAGGCGACAGAGCTAACCACTACACCACCGTGCCGCCCCCCGTTAAAAATATGTTTAAGTAAAATGACCAGCAGAATACGTTCTGATTTGGTTTGCTTGTTTAGCGATGTTTTTGTCAGCTTCGTTTGTTCTCGTTGACATTCGGGAACACTCAGAAGTTAAATTGATGTAAATACCGCGAGACTGTACACGATAGAACGAGAAAACAATATGGCTGCGCTCGTTTGCTAGAAAATGTGTTTTAACTCCGTTCGTGCTTTTGTTTCTAATGTGCTGAACTTCATTCAATATGTCGTGGAAAAAAGATATCGTCCATAAAAGAGATAGCGGAACAGTGTCCAGGTTAGACGAAGTATATTCTTCAAAGCTACATTTTCATCTAATTTTTATAAATAACAATTTTTTTTGCCACTTATGTCATTGATTACAAAATATGGCATCAAATAGATACACATTATTGTTAAATTCTGTTGCTTTTCTATGTTAAATCTATGTAAAAAAATGTGTTCTATAGCATCTTTAAATGTTAAAATCTCAACAGCTTCAGGGGGCTTGCAGCGCCCTTGACCCCTGCTGATAGTTTCTTACATTCCTCTATTTTTTTCAATTACTGCTGGGATCCCTGTAAAAATATCTTTCTGCCATGACACTTGTGTCTCTGTTCAGTCATGCTGGACATCACAGGATGAATCTCTGGCTGTTCTTCTCTCAGGTGCAGTAATACAGGTAATCAAAAGCACAGGAGTGTTTTTATACATAAAGCGACTCTTAAATAAATGAACTTTCTTCGTATCGTCTCGGTATTTTTGCTAACAAAACGCAAGACATACCGGTACGATTCACCTTCTTAGTCATTTATTTTGATTTTATTTCAAGAAAGACGGCTTTTATGTACTGCACCCGGGCATCACGGGACGACTAGAAGAAACATCTGAAACTAGTGAAATTAATTCTGTGATAGGGTTTTAAGCCATTTATAAGAGAACTTTTTAAGTGTTATTTGTGTTGTAGTGTTAGCGTTGCCTTCCTGACCAGGGCTCGCTTGAAAAAAAAAAAGTTTTGTAATTCGTTTGTAATTTCCTGCCAATTTGAACCTTACACCCATGAGTTCCTGTCCGTTACTGTTCCAGGATTGTCAGAGTCTCTCACAGCAGCTCAGAAACATCACACTTCAGGGTCCATTTTTCTCCACTGACTCAATAAACACTTTTCTTTTCGTTTTCAAACAGAAATCTGACACACCGGCGCTTTAAAGCTGATATGCTATCAAGCTTGTTTTGAAGGAGAGCGAAAATAAAGCGACAGACCATTCGCTAGCACTGAAGCGGCGCAGATGACTTCCTCATGTTCCTCGAGCTTCCTTCATCTATTTCAATAAAAACCTGTCACATACTGATCGTTAGAACATGACATTTTTACCACATTAAATGTTTAAGTACTAAAGAGAACAGCACTGGCGAAAGATATCAAAAATATAACCTGTACGCCAAAGAGTTAATGTCTCAGTGTTTCTGTTTTTCTGACATTTCTCGTGATAAACTCAGAGATTATCGGTTCTCCTCCATCTCGTCGCTTTTCTATAGAAGGTGCAGGATTTCTGTTCTTTCGCCTTAAACTCCTTCTCTTTCATTGAAAGATAAAACACGTACAGCACTGTGCTCTCTTTCTCTCTGCATAGCTTTGCTCTTTAAACCCTGTTATCTATGTGAACACAAAAATAAGGTAATTTATCAAGCACGGCTGATCACGAGTTCATGCTGTTATTGTCAGACGTCATAATCCCTGATAAACCCCCGCTGATAAAAACAGAAGGTCTGAAGAGTCACAGCCTGTCAGGAGACGGGAAGGCGTTCTGAGCATCGGTGTGACGTACGCAGCAATATTATACTCAGCGCTTTTCTGAGAAAATCTATATGTTAATGTTTAGGATCATTAACATACAGACCTATACGCTGGAATTTTATTTATTTATTTATTTATCTATCTATTTATTTTTAGAATAAAATACTGTGCATGTGACCTAGCATCTGTAAAACCAGCATCCATAGAACTAGAATCCATAAAACTAGGATGTTTAGAACTAGCATCCTTAAAACTGGCATCCGTTAAACTAGCATGTTTAGAATTAGCATCCGTAGAGCTAGCATCCATTAAACCAGTGTGTTTAGAACTTGTATGTGCAAAACTAGCATCTGTACAACTAGTATCCTTTAAACTGGCATCCATTAAACTAGCATCTGTAAAACTAGCATGTTTAGAACTAGCATCCATTAAACTAGCATGTTTAGAACTTGCCATTGGAAAACTAGCATCTGTGGAACTATCATCCTTTAAACCAGGGGTCACCAAACTACGGCCCGCGGGCCGACTCCGGCCCGCCACCCCCCTTTGACCGGCCCCCCAGCCCCTCTGCCCCCCACCACTTGAACCAGCCCTATGAGGCAATCCCCAAAAGTGGTCATGGCCTATTTTTTTTTAAAATTGCTTTTTGACAAATAATAACATGTCTGCATCTTGTATTTTGTTGATTTTATCAATTAAAATTGATATTTAGTTATAAAATGAACTATTCATATTTTCCGAATTTGCGTCATATGCTCGCGATCAAGCAGTGACAGGCAGCGCATGCGCAGAGAACTGTCAGTGTTCAGGACAGCAAAATGGCGAGCGGTAAGCGAAAAGTTGACAGAGAGTGCAGAGTTTTTAAAGAACAGTGGACCACCGATTATTTTTTCGTTCAGTGTAAGGACCGTGCAGTTTGTCTTGTATGTAAAGTGTGTCGGTTTTCAAAGAATATAATCTGCGTCGTCACTACGAAACCCGCCACAAAGAGTATGCTAGTTTGCGAGGGAAAACAAGAGAAGACAGGATTCGGAGGATGAAATGCGGACTGGCTGCACAACAGAATGTATTCCTTCGCCAAACCCAGATCAACCAGGCTGCTGTCCGAGCTAGCTATAAGGTAGCTCACCTACTAGCTACCCATGGAAAGCCGTTTACTGATGGGGACTTTGTTAAAGTATGCATGCTTGCTGTGGCCGAGGAGGTGTGTCCCGACAAGAAGGATGCGCTCAACGCGGTGAGTCTTTCCGCACCTACTATGACCAGGCGAACCGAAGATTTGGGGGACAACGTGTATGACCAGCTGAATGAGAAAGCGTCAGAATTCGAGTTTTTTGCTTTGGCCGTGGATGAGAGCAATGACGTGCAGGTCACGGCACAACTGCTGTGATCTATTGATCTATTGCTCATATTATAATTTCACTGTTTTTTTTAATGTATTTATTTTATAGGCCTATTTATTTGACCTTTATTAAGTGCTGCACACAATTATTATTAATAATATCAACAGGCCTACCTACAATTTATAATTTTCCACTCACCTTTGCCAGTGTCAATCACCTCAACTAGGCAGATGTTTCTTACCTTGACAGCTTTGATGTTATTTTTATTAGAAAATAAATAAATGGAATATCTGTGGTATTTCAAATTAAAACCAAGTGTGAAGACTCGATTAATACTTTTGCAAACCACTAGTAAAGATAAACAAATATGTGCCAGGAATCAAGTGTTGATCTAGTAGTGGGGATATAGTAGTGGGGATGGCCGTGCCAGGCTAGTAATCTCTACTACACAATGAGGCCTGCTGGTGGTCATATTTGTCTGGGTCATACAATTCTATGTTATATAGCTGACCTGACCCCGGCCCCCATCACAGTCAGGAACGACAATGTGGCCCCCAGAGCAAAAAGTTTGGTGACCCCTGGTTTATAGAGTGCATTTGTGAATAAACTATACATTTATTTTTATTTGCTTTCAGTGGTACCAGTTATTTCCCAAATTAAGGGCTAAAATACGTATCTTATGTTAAAATAAGAACGGTCATTATATAACCAGTCAATAAATTCAATTCCATTGCAATTTATTATGGTTTTACCATAGTCATGGCCTCGGAACACTAGATAGATAGATAGATAGATAGATAGATAGATAGATAGATAGATAGATAGATAGATAGATAGAGTAATAAAGAGATAAAGAGTAATATAAGATATTAAACCACGGGTCACCAAACTTTTTTCTCTGGGGGCCACACTGTTGTTCCTGACTGTGATGGGGGCCGGGGTCAGGTCAGCTATATCACATAGAATTGTATGACCCAGACAAATATGACCACCAGCAGGCCTCATTGTGTAGTAGAGATTACTAGCCTGGCACGGCCATCCACACTACTATATCCACACTACTATATCAACACTTGATTCCTGGCACATATTTGTTTATCTTTACTAGTGGTTTGCAAAAGTAGTAATCAAGTCTTCACACTTTGCTTTAATTTGAAATACCACTGATATTCCATTTATTTATTTATTTTCTAATAAAAATAACATCAAAGCTGTCAAGGTAAGAAACATCTGCCTAGTTGAGGTGATTGACACTGGCAAAGGTGAGTGGAAAATTATAAATTGCAGGTAGGCCTGTTGATATTATTAATAATAATTGTGTGCAGCACTTAATAAAGGTCAAATAAATAGGCCTATAAAATAAATACATTAAAAACAGTGAAATTATAATAATATGAGCAATAGATCACAGCAGTTGTGCTGTGTCCTGCACGTCATTGCTCTCATCCACGGCCAAAGCAAAAAACTCGAATTCTGACGCTTTCTCATTCAGCTGGTCATACACGTTGTCCCCCAAATCTTCGGTTCGCCTGGTCATAGTAGGTGCAGAGAGACTCACCGCGTTGAGCGCATCCTTCTTGTCGGGACACGCCTCCTCGGCCACAGCAAGCATGCATACTTTAACAAAGTCCCCATCAGTAAACGGCTTTCCATGGGTAGCTAGTAGGTGAGCTACCTTATAGCTAGCTCGGACAGCAGCCTGGTTGATCTGGGTTTGGTGAAGGAATACATTCTGTTGTGCAGCCAGTCCACATTTCATCCTCCGAATCCTGTCTTCTCTTGTTTGCCCTCGCAAACTAGCATACTCTTTGTGGCGGGTTTCGTAGTGACGACGCAGATTATATTCTTTGAAAACCGACACACTTTCTTTACATACAAGACAAACTGCACGGTCCTTACACTGAACGAAAAAATAATCGGTGGTCCACTGTTCTTTAAAAACTCTGCACTCTCTGTCAGCTTTTCGCTGACCGCTAGCCATTTTACTATCCTGAACACTGACAGTTCTCTGCGCGTGCGCTGCCTGTCACTGCTTGATCGCGAGCATATGACGCAAATTCGGAAAATATGAATAGTTCATTTTATAACTAAATATCAATTTTAATTGATAAAATCAACAAAATACAAGATGCAGACATTATTATTTGTCAAAAAGCAATTAAAAAAAAAAATAGGCCATGACCACTTTTGGGGATTGCCTCATAGGGCTGGTTCAAGTGGTGGGGGGCAGAGGGGCTGGGGGGCCGGTCAAAGGGGGGTGGCGGGCCGGAGTCGGCCCGCGGGCCGTAGTTTGGTGACCCCTGCTATAAACCATAAGCATATTGAGTTTGGGTCTTGGCTATCACCAACATGCACCAGAGTACAGGAAATCATAAATACTAGATAGAAAATTGCCCCCCATTCAACTACACACCCACTTTTGGTGAAGGGTATGACTTTCCAAAATTTTCCCTTATTTTGAGTTAAAAATCTGGGAAATATCCCTTTTTTTTCAAACCTCAAAGTTGACAGGTATGCTGAGAATAGGCCAGGCTATGTCCATAGGCCAAATTTAAACTGATTTATTTCACCTGTTTGTGAGAACACCAAGAAGAATGCATATGCACATGTAGGCTATATCTCTAAAATTGTATGCACTATAGCATGAACTTAAAAAGTAGATATGTGACCTCAACATAGCCTCGGTCAGAATCAACCTTACTAACCATTCCCCACAACTGAATGAATAAAGCAAGAAGATGTGGACAAAAGTGAACACTTTAATGGAAGGTGCAACAAGCTGTTCAACACAGCAATATGGCCAAACTGTCAGAATGGTATGTTAAACAGAAACAAAAAAGAGACAAGTGATTTGAGAATATATACTACGGAAGCCGAGAGAGGCCCTTCATATAATCCTTTTTTTTATTCACCTTGTTATACCGAGATAATGACATAATTAATTCAGGATCTCGAGAAAACAACACAACTAATTCGTGATCTCGAGAAAACAAAACCGTTATTCCGAGATCTCGAGAAAACAAAACAATTATTCCGAGATCTCGAGAAAACAAAACAATTATTTCATGATCTCGAGTAAACAGCTGAGAAATGGTTCATTCAGGTGCGCCAAGAGACTTGTGATATGCTGACTTTGGGGCTATTTCTCATTCTGTATAGACGCAACTTTGGTCATTAGAATGTCTGGAATAATCGATCACCTAATAAGGCAATATTTTGATCAGGGGTTGACACAGGGAGAGATTGCATTAAGTCTTTTAATAAGGGATAATTTCAAAATTAGTCCGCGGCACCTCCGCAGAAGACTGGCCCGGCTTCGTCTCTACCGACGGAGATACAGTGATCCAGCTGAGATCATGAAATAATTGTTTTGTTTTCTCGAGATCTCGGAATAACGGTTTGGTTTCCCGAGATCTCGAATTAGTTGTGTTGTTTTCTCAAGATCCTGAATTAATTATGTCGTTATCTCGGGATAACAAGGTGAATAAAAAAAAGATTATATGAAGGGCCTCTCGCGGCTTCCGTAAATATACACTCAAACAAAACAGCAGTAAAGGAGGAGAGGGGCGACAGCCCGAGGAAAGCCCCCACAGGAGCGCACAGCATTTGCAACACAGGCTACCCAACTCAGTACAAGAACAAAACACTTACAGTGTGTGCAGTAGGCTTCATGCGCATTGTTCTGCACCTCTCGGAGGAAGGGGTAGGTGCCCTGTAAACCTTTGGAAAAGGTACATTTTCTTTTCGGCATAATTGCTGCGGCATTACTGCTGCTAGCTGCTAGACAAAGAACATTCGCGCCAGTTAATGTTTATTTTGCTGTAGCATGGCAACACGTTCTGTTGTCTGGAATAATGTGGCTAAATAAACACCCATGCCAGGGGGCCAGGGGGCAGTAACCAGGAAAGTTTGCGATTCCTGTCAATTCATCAAAATAGTAAATGCAGACATTTCTCCGCTAATGATTCCTACGCTGCTCAGTCGCAAACGTCGCGAGTGGCGAAAACCGGGACATATCCGTGTCCCGACAGACTTTTGTTGGGACTCGGGACACACAACCCCAAACCGGGACTGTCCCGGTAAAACCGGGACGTCTGGTCACCCTATGCTAAAAGTATTTATTCAGTATTTTACCCTCATTTGCCTTTTTATTTCTTTCTTTCCTTTTTTTTCATCTGAAGTTCTGAGGAAAACCAGAGCACCAATTATTTGAACAAGGTAAACTGGTAATTATTTATCCTGAATTGTTTTTTTCTCCGTCATGTGGACGTGATGAAAGAAACCCTGAAGGAAGCGTTTATCGTGAGGACAATCTCGAGGTCATGTGTTCCTGTTGTTCTCGATGCTCCGAGACATTTTGTTTTGCTGGCAGTGTTTGTGCGGAATGTTTCCTGATAACACCACACTAACTCGGCAGCTGTAATCAACCCACCAGGACACACACACACACACACACACACACACACACACACACACACACACACACACACACACACACACACCCCTCAGTCATCAGCATCTTGTGTTTAATCAGCTCCATCTAGGCCAGATTAGTGCTTCTGCAATCAGGAAGTGAAAGATAAAGGAAAGGTTGTTGGACCTCTTCCATCGACATCAATGCACGCACACACACACACACACACACACACACACACACACACACACACACACACACACACACACACACACACACACACACGGCCTCCTGACAGCACACAACTCTACACACTCAATGTTTCCATAACACTAGCGCACCTCTTCCATTAGTGAAAAAAACCCACGTGAATTTGAGAACAAATGTAGCCCGTGTCTCCATTAAAGTGTCATCAGTACATCTCTCGCCTTCATTTTCTCATCCTCCATCCTTTATCTCTCCATCACAAGCAGCCAGTTTACCCACAATCCCCCATGTAGTCACTACAGAGTTAAAAATATTGCCAAGCTTCTATTCATCCAGACGTTGTGATAAATGTTGCTTCTCTACCAGAGTAAAAATCTTCACTAGACCTGGTGTAGCCCACTTTCTCACTCTAAGATTTATTTCCATTTATTTTCACACAGTAATATTTTCACATTGCTATTTAACAAACACACACATTTATTCAATACCGATTCTATCATAATTACTGAAACTCTTTACACCGCAGCACTGATGAATTCTCAAATCTGAATAGCCCCAAGGTGTTGATTGTTGAATTTTCTCTAACAGCAGCTCTGACATGAGTTCCAGCCGTAAATTTAAATCACTGTTTGGTTTATATTAATATGAATGCGCTCGTTCTAATACATTCTGGTTTCTATAGTAACAGTTCACACACAGGGACCTCAGGAGAACTTCATTGGGTCAAAAAAAAAACCCAAAAAAAACAAGCTGCATTTTTTTTTTGTCTTATTAACTTCCAGATAGAAAAAAAAACTGAGAACAAGAACTAATTTGGTGCCTGGACGTTCCACATTAGGACTGTGGTCTTGAAGGCAACACAAACAAACCTGGAGGAGAATCAACGTGACACAGAATGGTGTAATTCCAAACAGGAGAAGGACTCCGAGCAGCCACGACTTAACGTGGATGTCGTGCCGAAAACAGGGGACATGTACTTCTGTCACATGGACATGGTTTGAGTAGGAAATGGACCGGAAAACCAGAGAGCCACAAAAGCACAGTCAAGTGTTCAAAACAAACCCCAGACTCACAAAGGGTCAAAATAAAAAGGGAAAATAATCAAATATATGAGTAAGTGCGGCGGCACGGTGGTGTAGTGGTTAGCGCTGTCGCCTCACAGCAAGAAGGTCCGGGTTCGAGCCCCGTGGCCGGCGAGGGCCTTTCTGTGCGGAGTTTGCATGTTCTCCCCGTGTCCGCGTGGGTTTCCTCCGGGTGCTCTGGTTTCCCCCACAGTCCAAAGACATGCAGGTTAGGTTAACTGGTGACTCTAAATTGAGCGTAGGTGTGAATGTGAGTGTGAATGGTTGTCTGTGTCTATGTGTCAGCCCTGTGATGACCTGGCGACTTGTCCAGGGTGTACCCCGCCTTTCGCCCGTAGTCAGCTGGGATAGGCTCCAGCTTGCCTGCGACCCTGTAGAACAGGATAAAGCGGCTAGAGATAATGAGATGAGTAAGTACCTTTTATTTGTCAAGTACATAATTCAAAATGGAATAAAAAAACCAGGGCTTTCCATGTGATCGCTTTATAATTAACAATTATTCCGTGAAATCGAGTCGTACATGAGCTGATAGCTGACGAGGCGCGTAGCACCGAGTCGTCTATAATCATGTACGATGAGATTGAGTGGAATAACCGTTTTATTCTATCCACATTCACTGGATTTTGAGAAACAGAACATTTTTATTTTTAGCAAATTCGATCAATAAAAACTTTATACAAAACGTCCAACAAAATAACTTCTGCTTAGAATGTAAACAAACCGGCGAAATTACAGGAGCAATTTGTGAAAAATGCTATAATAATAATTCTTAATTTAAAAAAAAACATACGTTCCTACCATCAAATACTTTCATATTGTTGCTTTTTTTAGGGTTTTGTTTTCGAGTCGAGTTTTTATTTAATCTTTGGTTGGTTCAGCAACACGCGCCGCAATTTTATTGTTGTACTACTTCTTTAAGGTTTTTTGGCGGTTGGCAAACCAACTTAAAAGGTGCATTACTGCCACCTACTGGGCTGGAGTGTGGAACAGGGGCTAAAGGGGGGAAAAACTATATCCTTTTATTTAGCTATTTCTGTTTCTTTTAAATACTTGATGATAAAGTGATATATCTGACTTGATGCACTCTGCCATTTTGTTTTTCTCTACTCATGGTATATGAGCTGATATCCTAGTAGTAGAGTAGCCAATCATAGCGTGTGAATAGCTCATATCCAGTGAATGTGGATTGAATAATAACTATTTATTCACTGAATTTACAGAAAATGGAATGTAATTTATCATGATGTGTATCGTTATCTGGATATGAAATGACCAATCAAGATACGAGACTTTGGTCATATATTGCACAGCCCTATTCCACATCATCATCATCATCATCATCATCATTGAGATCTATAAACTGATTTAAAAAAAAAAAAGAGCGGTGTTGTTCTTTAATTAAAAAGTGTAATCATTGGTAAATATATAACACACTTCAGGACATGCTGTTACAGGAAAGTAATAAACATCTGGGTGGTAACAGTAACAGCGCTGAGCATCGATCAGTTTCACATCACCATAACATGGATTATTTTCCTCAAACAGCATGACCTGGTGTGTTATTCCTACTATAAAGATGTAGTGTGGTCCACTGAGTAAAACTGAAGACTTAATATTACATGATGTTTTGTTTGGACACTGGGGCTAAAATACTGAAACGACAAGAGGAAAATTTAAAATCAGGATTTCAGGAGTCCATAACCGGCAACGTGTTTATCAAGAGACTGCAATTAAGCAATCATGTTCTGATTTCTAGTTCATGTGACCATTTTATGCAGGGAAAAGCTAAACTCACTAACTAACTATTTATTACCTGACAATGATTTACACCAGGGGTTTGCAAAGTGTGGGAGAGTCAGCCCCCCCTCGGAGAGCAAATAAACAACAGCCCCCCCCCTTACAATTTTTGTTGTTGCTATACTTAATGTTCCATTCGTATTTTTAAAAAAAATGGTTGTTGTACACATTATTTTTTTCTTTTTCACATTTTAAACATCTGTGCTTTTTAAAACATCTTGTTTTACACATTTTAAACATCCCGTAGCATCGTTAGCTAGCACCTCTTGGCAGACAACACACTGTGGCAGTGGAGCATCTTCAGATCCAGTCCATGAAAATCCAAACTTTAAATAATCGTGGTCATACTTCCTTCTTTTTTCAGTCCCCCAGGATTCCGCGGGCCTTTTTTGTAATTGTTACAGGCTAAAATGTCTGATGTTGCGGGGGGGTTTCCAAAAAAATTGCGATGAAAGTTGCGGTGTTTTTTAGGTTTTTGTAGCGATTACATTGCGGGAGGAAGTGAAAGTTGCGAGAAATTGTTGCGATTTTCTCTTTTTGTGATTAAAATTGAGTGATATGTTAAATATTAAGTTATTACTGAAAAACTATTGATTAAAAAAACAAAGAGAAATGGTCCTATAAACAACTTTACCAATATAAAAGATTACCAGGACTACAAAAATGCAGAAAAATAGGCTTTACTTATCCAAATGCACCTGTTGGTTCAAAAGTTAAAGTGCAGAGAACCTCACAGCACAACATGAAGTTACCTTAAAATATAATATAAATGCCTCAGCTTTCATGTAAGAAAAAAAAAACTATTAATACTAGTACTGTGTGCAGGCAGTCTCTCCTGAAGACTAAATTAAACAATAATTATAAACTAATAAAATAAATGGCTCAGGCTTCATAGAAGAAAAAAAAAACAATTTGAACAGAATCCCACAGTATGATGCTGAAGCTGCCTAAACAATGGAAAATAAAATACCATTTTGGCAAAAATGTTGGCATCCATTAACTTCTTGTATTAAGTAAAAAAAAATAAAGTGCACACAGTCCTTCACTGTAAACATAACACACTTTCAGTGTTGCCAGATACTGCTGACGTTTTCCAGTCCAAAATATGTTCAAAACCCGCCAAAATGCACTTGAAATCGTCCAATCTGGCAACACGACGCGCATGCTGCTTCTCTTGAACACACGGAAGTAAGGCGGAAGGTAGTTTGTCGACGTCACCTCAAGACAACGCCAACGATTGGTCAAATTTGCGGGAAAGTTGCGGTGATTGGATACAATTGCAACACCGCCCTGAATTCGCGGGGACTGGTTGAATTTGCGCTGAAGTTGCAAATCGCAGCATCCTGGAGGCTCTGGTTTTTTGCTTGGCCCAGACTTTGTCTCCTCACTCACTGTAGCTTTAGGTGCTAAAAATCGATCCATTTTGTCTCTCACGTTGCGCCCCCCCTGAAGAACTCTGGCGCCCCCCAGGGGGGGCGCACCCCACACTTTGAAAAGCCCTGATTTACACCATTACATTTAAAAAAAAAAAAAAAATCAGGTTTAAACCACACCCACGTCCAGGTTTACATCCGAATACAGATACAGATATTTAGGCCCACTTTACACGGGGACGGTATAAAACAAAAACGCAAAAGTCCGTTTTCGTTCTCACTTTTTTCCGCGTCTACACGACCGTTTTCAAGGAGGAAATCTGCGTCTATACGGTGACGCATAAATGTCTCCGCTATGTCTGCACGCATGCGCAACGTCTTCTGTCTTGTCTGATCTGCACATCTGCACTGCTGTTCTGTCAAATTATCCTACCAAGCCTACTACGCATGCGCGAAATCCAGGAGGGTAGGAAAATTCAACAGTAGTTTTGTCCCACCGATCAGCTGGGCTGATAGAAAATCGGTGAGAATTTCACGCATTTGCCGATTTTTATGTTTTGTGCGTATTGGTCGAGTCTTTGGCCGAGTCAAATCATTTGTAATGACTTGTTTTGAATAATAAAACGGTCTGTATGAGAACTTGCTAGGATAACTTTACAGAACACCGGTCCGGCTGAGGTACTGTAGTGCTCGAGGGAGGAGCTGGAGCAAACCGAAACTCTTTTAATCTGCCTTTATTAAGTAACACTCACTCTTGTTTCGGTGAAGAAGAGAAAAGGCAGTGTCCATCTCAGCAAAATAAACCCGTTCGGCTGCTAGTTTTGTTTTCAGTCTCGGGTTTATGGTTTCACGAGCGGCTTGAATAGGCGGCACGCGTGCGTGTGTGTGTAACTTGGCGACACCAAACTGAGGAGCTCCAGCCGGGCGGGTGAGCAGGAAAACACATCTACTGCATAAAAACACAGAGCAGCTTGAAGGTCCGTTAGATCGATGTAATCAGACATGCTCTTACTTTTTTACTTACTTTCTTACTTCCCGGGCTGGCATGTACAGTATATGACATATGTATGACATAAACGCGTACCCGACGTGAGCAGATCTGAGCAGAGTTTCGCGTATTGGGTAGTTTAGACGGA
The DNA here is from genome assembly GCF_027579695.1 of Neoarius graeffei. Taxonomy (NCBI): domain Eukaryota; kingdom Metazoa; phylum Chordata; class Actinopteri; order Siluriformes; family Ariidae; genus Neoarius; species Neoarius graeffei. Next base: position 50,467,007 of record NC_083595.1, on the reverse strand, counting down.
TATGCAACGGGGGCCGTTTTTAACTTATCCACTCTGGAAGGCGTTTTCAATTTTTTTCCGTTTTTCAGCCTCGGAAACGCCGTCCTCGTGTAAACGAAAGGCACTTCTGATAAAATATTTAGTCGTTTTTACCCGACAGCGTCCTCGTGTAAACGGGCCCTTAAAGTTCTAAAGAGACGCAGATGTACTGTGTGTGTGTGTGTGTGTGTGTGTGTGTGTGTGTGTGTGTGTGTGCTTTATTCCCAGCAATCAGGTGCTCGTAGGAGCAGGTCTCAGTCCAGCCTTATGGTAATAAATCATCTGCGGAGCAGCAGAGAAACTGATTGTGAGTTATTTCTGACTGCATGAAGAGGTGAGACAGGTGGAAAGGGGGAGAGATATTTCAAGAAAGATGGTGTGAAGAGGACGATCGGAAGACCTTAAGCCTTTCATTTTGTTTGCCAAGTGCTCCAATTAATTTTGCAGGTACTTAAGCTTTTGGCTTGGGACAAGAGCCATCTCTAATGTGCATAGTCAGTGTGTGTGTGTGTGTGTGTGTGTGTGTGAGAGAGAGAGAGATGATCTTCACAGCACTGGTTGCTCATGCACACTTGCAGTTATTTATGTCCTTCGTTCCTCCCTTTGGTCCTCTTTCCCATCAACTTCCCATTTATCTCTGTCCTGCCTCTGTATACGAGTCATACAGCGGCACAGAGAGTCATCACACACTGACACACTAAAGCTCTCTCTCTCTCTCTCTCTCTCTCTCTCTCTGATCATTGTCCAAATGATGGATGACCGAGAAACAGGTTGGTGTTAAACTCAGAGCTGGACTGTTGATCTTGTTTCTGTAAATATTTCTATCATCCTGCAGCATTTTAATGTATTTATAAGAGTAAATGAAACATTTAAAAGTTTATTTTAAACAGAAGAACACGACAGAGCAGCTGATTTCAGTTGTGGCAACATCTCACACTTTCTGCCTTTTTAACGAGCCATCCTCTTTTCGGGTTTACTGAGAGTCGGGTTTCCCAGCAGCACAGAGAGGATGAGATGCGGTGATATGAAACGGTGATATGATGATTTGTCAGCACAGACTACGCAGCTACGTCAACAATTTATGCAAATCCACGACTTTGTTATTCAGGTACATTAAACACTAACAGTGAGTCACTGATTAGGAACAAACATCTGGAACCTAAAACCATGGAGAATATTACAGGGTGGAGGAAAAATAACCATGGCGTCATTATTCAACTTAGGGTGTATTCAGACCAGGATAGTTCACTTGCTTTGGTCCGAACCAAATGTTTTTTTTATTTTTTCATTTTGGTGCGGTTCGCTTTCACACTGTACATTTTAGTAAGCGGACCAAAATCTGTCAACAAAGCCACGCGCCCTGAGGTCGTTTAGCTATTGGTCAGAGACGACACGCGCACAAAGCGTTAAGTTCAAAAGTAGTCACGGAGGATAGCGCTGATGAGCGCACATCATGTTGTGACAGTTCTGGCTCTTCACGCAAGTCGCTAGTACCGCCACTTTTTGAAAGAATGTCCCTGATTTTAATGTAGGTGTGACGGAGTTTCTTCACTTTTAGCCGACATTGTTCTGGGGAGCGCGTGAACCCCTTCTCCTTCATTTTCTCACTGAATACAGTAAACACGTCGCCATTTTTGTGTGTTCTCTCCAAAAGCTCAGATATGTGGACGTCTGCCCATATATCCACAAGGGGACGCGTTTCTTCCTCGGCCCACGTTTGCCCCCGACTCATTTTTTGTACTCTGTAGTCTAGCCTACCACTGGTCTGAATGACTGAACGACTGTTGTAAGGTTCCCTTGACAACCGAAACAGTGTTTGCGCTTTGCGGTGGAGTGTCAAGACTCTGTTTCCCATAATGCTCGACAAACAACGGAAGCTCCCGAGGTACAAAAAAGCAAAACTGTTGGATTAGGTCCGGTCTGCTTTCACACCTCCAAAAGATCTGCACCAGGGTTCCTTTGGTCCGGACCGAGTCCGACCTTGCAGCTCGGTCTCGGTCCGCTTGTTTGGTCTGGACCAGAGTTCGGTGGTTTGTATTCAGACCAACCCAAAAGGTCCGGACCAAGGGAAATTTGGTTCGTTTGGTCCGGACCAAACAACGTAGGTGTGAATACGCCCTTAAACTCGGCTCAAGTGTTAACGTGACTGGCCCTGCCCACTCTGCATCGCCACTGGTTGCTTGGATAGACAGACGGACAGATGACTACTTACTCACATATAAGATAACTTACAAATATAAATAAAGACAATTTAACTGAAAAGAAGGTCCGAGGAGGCTTCAGAGCAATGAGCGAGAGAGAGAGAGAGAGAGAGAGAGAGAGAATGAACAAGAGAAAGACAGAGAGAAAGTGAAAGACAGAAACAGAGAGAAAGTGAAAGACAGAAACAGAGAGAGAGAGACAGACAGAAAGATGCAGAAAGAAAGGAAGTGAGAGACAGAAAATCAAAGTAAGAGAGAGGGAGGGAGAGAGAGACAGACAGACAGAAAGATGCATTGAGAAAGAAAGTAAGAGACAGAGAAAGAGAGACAGATAAACATATTGAGAAAGAGAGAAAAAGAGAATGACAGAGAAATAAAGATACAGACAGACAGTCGTATTGAGAGAGAGAGAGACAGAAAGAGAATGACAGAAGTAAAGAGAAAGATAAAAAAGGGACAGAGAGGGGGAGGAGAAAGAGAGACAGAAACAGACAAAGAGAGAGTAAAAGAAAGGAAGAGAGACAGAGAAAGAAAGAATAACAGAGAGGGAGAGAAAGAGACGCCCCAGTGTCCCCAGGCGAAGAGAAAGAGTTGATGAATAAAATCTTGACGCAGTGATGCACGGCTTTAACACAAAGCGACACCCAGAGTGCTGTTTTTATGAAACGATAAAACTCTGAGACAGACAGTGACCGCAGTGTTCGGCTAAATTAGATGGAATATTGATCAGTCCTCAGGACTTAAGCATAACTGATTTTTTTCCTAAAGCCTGCAAGTACACACACACACACACACACACACACACACACACACACACACACACACACACACACACACACACACACAAATGTGTTCCGTCTCTCTCTCCCACGCTACCGTAGGTGTTAGCAGATCAGGGTGTGTTCTGTTTTGCAGCTCGGATGTAAACAACAGCTTGTGAGTTGGAAAATTTCTTCCACCTGACTGTGACTGTTCCTCAGAACCACACCTCTCAGACAAGAGCAGCACACAAACACCAACTGTGTGTGTGAGGAGAGAGTCTGACAGTAATACTTACTGATTAACAAGGTCTGCATCATCTAATGTACAGTAACACACACACACACACACACACACACACACACACACACACACACACACACACACACACAGGTGTAAATCATTGGCAGGTAATAAACAGTTAGCACATTAGTTTAGTTTTCATCCTTCCATCCTCAGCAGCCCGTCGCGAGGTCATTGTGGTTAAAAAAACCGCACCAGTACACTCCGGTGCTGAGATCAGCACTGCGAGCTGAAAATACCAATTACCTCCTTTTATAGCAATTAGCTGAATACAAGCGACGCGCGGCTGATCTGCTGAGAGCGCTACACGGAGATGAATCCAGTCAGAGCTCAGGATCAGTGTTTCAGACTTCTGGAGGTCGGAGAAAAACGCCGCACGTCAGTCTGTTTCTCTGCTGGACGCTCGTTAAATAATACAGCGGATCTGTGACACTGAACACACACACAGTGGCCACAGCAGGACGGTTGCACCGCTACAGAAACACTGCAGTGTGCATTTCAATAAAATATCCAGTAAGTGATGTCCACAGAGAGGAGACCTCACGGAGTGCTAGGATTTCTGAGGTCTGGGAATGTGTGTGATTTTATTCTCCACGCCACACTGTGTGGGTTACTCCGGGTTCTCTGGTCTCCTCCCAAACAAAGTAGTGAGGATCCCCAGTGTCCCCAGCCTCCCTTCCATCCTCAAGCCTCCTGGTGTCCCAAATGCCTCCAGCCTCCCCAGTGTCCCCAGCCTAGCAAGTGTCCCCAGCATCCCCAGTGTTCCTCGCCTCTCTGGAATTCCTAGTTTCCCCTGTGACTGCAGTGTCTCCAGCTTCTCTGGCATTCCCAGTGTCCCAAGCCTCCCCAGTGTCCTAGTATTCCCAGCCACTCTGACATCCCCAGTGTCCCTGGTATCCCCAGTGTCCCCAACCTCTCTGGCATGCCCAGTTTCCCCAGTGTCCCCAGCACCTGCAGTGTCCCCAGAATCCCCAGTGTTCCCAGCCTCTCTGGAATCCCCAGTATCCCAAGCCTCCCCAGTGTCCCTGGCATCCCCAGTGTCCCCAGCACCTGCAGTGTCCCCAGAATCCCCAGTGTTCCCAGTCTCTCTGGCATCTCCAGTGTCCCCAGTGTTCTCAGCCTCTCTGGCATGCCCAGTTTCCCCAGTGTCCCCAGCACCTGCAGTATCCCTATAATCCCCAGTGTTCCCAGCCTCTCTGGCATCCCCAGTGTCCAAGCCTCCCCAGTCTCTCTAGCATCCCCAGTGTCCCAAGCCTCTCCAGTGTCCCCAGCCTCTCTGGCATCCCCAGCACCTGCAGTGTCCCAAGCCTCCCCAATATTCCCAGGCTCTCTTAGTCTGGCTAATGCGACTTCAAAGCTCTGCGAGCATTTGGTCTGGCAAAGATATTAAGCCCAACCGTTTCCCAAAGTGCGTGGTTGACCCACCTCCCTGAAATGCCTCAGTTTGCTGCTGGTCGAAGCCAGAAAAGGCTGTGACGAAGCTTAAACCAATCACATCACTCTTTCCTCTGACGTATGTGACACGACGGGGCTAACTGGTAGATTAAACTCTTACCGAAGCCGGTTGGGAGCAAGGCGAAAATGTCCTTCCTTCCAATAAATACCTCCAGGGCTGCTCTTTGCTCTGTTTTCAATGAGAACTTGCTCCATGTTCGTAATGTTTCTAGTGAATGAAGTGCTTCCGGCATAGATTCTGTAAACAATCTATGGCTTCCGGTCGCAGTTCTACTACGTCACTGCCTTGAACACGCCTCTACCCAGGGCCGTTGGAGATGCTCAAAGTTGACTGGCTCCCGATTTTTCGGGAGCTTGGAAGAGCTGTAGATAGCTTGCCTGGCCAGACTAAGCTCGCAACAGGCCCTCGTGTTGCGTCACGCTTAGGATGGGCGGGCCCAGGCTAAGCCTCTCTGGCATCCCCAGTTTCCCTAGTGTCCCCAGAGAAGAGAAATTAATAGATAAAAATTCAGCCTTGGCTCAGTTTTTTAAAAATAAAAGAATTGTAACGTTTAGTTCAGAGGAGAGAAACGAGATGCTCACTTCATGGTGATCTTTGGGAATCCAGTGTCATGAGAAATTTCTATAAATGTGAACAAATGATGGCAATGCTGTTTGGATTTCGTTGAATTTTATATGAATGAAGTTGTACAAAAAGGCATTTAAACTAACCCCAACCCTTTCATACAAATTTTCTAATAATCATATTGAATTGTTTCAACAAGCTAGATATTTGCGCACAGCTTTTGCAATTTAATACCAGCTTTATGTCCAGGTTCTGTACTGTCCACACAGTCACATTACTATTCGATTTAAAATGATAAAGTATTGAAAACTCATCACTGCAGGTTATTATGCAGGTTACTGAAAGCAAAATCAAAATTATGGAGAAAAGTTCATACAGTAATGGGATGGAGAAAAGAGATGACCATATAATCATGAAATGAAAGATATTCTGCTGTCTCGCTCAATAATAATGAAGATACTTCTTTCATATTACAATAAAAAATTGCATCATAAATTCAGACCAGCGCAGCCCGATGCTCTATCAGACACTGTTATTGCAGTTCCAGTGCCTCTGTGTCTTTTCTGCTTAATTCCAGATGTGTAGTTGTCAAAGACGAATAATAGCAGTTGATCATTTATACAGCTCTCGCTTGATTTCCAGCAGGAAATAGCCAGGAAGATCATTTGTAACCTGCTGAATTTATTCCTTTATAATTTGCATGAAGCACCTACAACTTGAATAATGATGTACACTGATTACTAACGGCACAAATACATTAATCAATCAATGGGCCACATAGTTAAACACATCCTTTTAAAATAAAAAAGGAATAAAAATAAGAAATAAAATATGTCCAGAAGCGCCCAGATAATGGTGAGGATGATTTTCCAATAACAGCACGTCCTGAAAACGTTTTATTCCTCTTACACCACAGCAATGTACCAATGCTTATAATGCTTTAATTATTAAAGAACAACATCTCATCTCATTATCTCTAGCCGCTTTATCCTGTTCTACAGGGTCGCAGGCAAGCTGGAGCCTATCCCAGCTGACTACGGGCGAAAGGCGGGGTACACCCTGGACAAGTCGCCAGGTCATCACAGGGCTGACACATAGACACAGACAACCATTCACACCTACGGCCAATTTAGAGTCGCCAGTTAACCTAACCTGCATGTCTTTGGACTGTGGGGGAAACCGGAGCACCCAGAGGAAACCCACGCGGACACGGGGAGAACGTGCAAACTCCGCACAGAAAGGCCCTCGCCGGCCACGGGGCTCGAACCCGGACCTTCTTGCTGTGAGGCGACAGCGCTAACCACTACACCACCGTGCCGCCCTAAAGAACAACATGTGATATATATTTATAATGATCACTGTACAAATTCCTCTGAATTAGTTGTTACTATAGAAACCATTCTTTGAATGCGATGCCGTGCTGCTGGCCCTACTGCGAGAGCTGCTGTTACAGAAAATTAATCAACACCTTTTACCCAATCAGATTTGAGAGCACTGTGGTGTTTGAAAGGCCATCTTCCCCACTGTAAAATGGACACCATACAGATAACGGGAACATCCTGGTTTATACCATTCAGTCTAATTCACACTCAGTGAAGCGAGTTGGACATGAAGGAACCTTAAAGTTCTGATAGATAATGACTATCTGGAGACCTTTTAAGTCTCCAGTTCCCCTTAACGTCCTGCAGCGTTTCCTGCTGAGGGAAATAAAGTCTAAGGGAGATGATGGAAACGCTTCGAGCACTTTTCACCTTCAGTTGATCGTCTGTGTGTGCTGATGGCTGCAGGGTTGCCTTGGAGATTGGGCAGAATTCACACTTGAGCACAGGGGGATATTTAAATTATTTGACAGAGATTTAAAAAGGAAAAATAAACAGCATGTGTACAGGAGGAGAATCAAGAATAGACAGTGGATTTGTGGACTGCTACTGAATTAATACTGCACTGAGACTACAGTGACACTATACTGAAACTGTACTGAGACTGTTCAGAGACTCTATTGAGAGTACTGAAATGGTACCGAGACTATACTGAGACTGTACTGAGAGTACTGAAATGGTACCGGGACTATTCAGAGACTGTACTGAGAGTACTGAAACGGTACCGGGACTATACTGAGACTGTACTGAAACAGTACTGAGACTATAGTAACACTATACTCAAACAGTACTGAGACAATTCAGTGACTGCACTGAGACTGTACCGAGACTATAGCGATACTATTCTGAAACTGTACTGAGACGATACTGAAACTATTGAAACTAATAAAATGGTACTGGGACCATTCAGAGCCAAAACTGAAACTGTACTGAGATTGTCCTGAGACTATAGTGGCACTACTGAAACTGTACTGAGATTGTCCTGAGACTATAGTGAAATTATACTGAGACTGTACTGAGATTATACTGAGACTGTACCAATACTATAGTGACACTATACTGAGACTGTACTGAGACTACAGAGACTGTCCTGAAACTACCGAAACTGTACTGAGACTACTGAAACAGTACTAGGACTATTCAGAGACTATTCCAAGACTGTACTGAGATTGTACCGAGACTACAGTTACATTATACTGAAACGGTACTGGGACTATCCAGAGACTAAACTGAAACTGTACTGAGACGATACTGTGACGAGTGAAACTGTATTGAGACCATTCAGAGACTAAACTAAAACTGTACTCAGACTGTACTGAGACTATTGAAACGGTACTAGGACTATTCAGATACTATTCTGAGACCGTATTGAGATTGTTCTGAGACTATAGTGACACTGTACTGAAACTGTCCTGAGACTATACTGAAACTACTGAAATGGTACTGGGACTATCCAGAGACTAAACTGAAACTGTATTGAGATTAAAGTGACACTATACTGAAACCATACTGAAACTGTTCAGAGACTACAATGAGACTGTGCCAAGACAATACTGAATGTAATGTAGCGGCAGTATGGGAATGTGACATGACAGGGTCAGTTTACACCATGCAAATTCATTCGATACGAAGTTCTTTATGGGTGGAGTTCTCTCATTCACCCTCTCGTGGAATACAATAACACGCATTGTATGTAAGCATATGAACAATTACGTTCACCACACAGTGGGTTGGCTATGTTAGCATATGGTTAAAAAACAACTGTATTGTCACCCTTATACTTCTGAAAAACATAAGCCAAAGGAACAACTATAAAATCTCTCTCTCTCTCTCTCTCTCTCTCTCTCCATCACACACACAGCCAAACAAAAACCTTCAGTGTGTCAGCAGAAAAGGTTAATCAATGCAATAGCATAAAACTGAGCAATGAGGGAAGCAGTGAAAAGGCCACCATAACATATAGACTCCTGACATCCGTCTGTGTTTCTGCTCTCCATTTTGCCTCGCTGTTCCTGTTCTATAAAAATCTGTTGAATTAAAGAGAACTTTAAACTCATTATTCATAGTTCACTATTTAAAAATATATTTCCTAATAATATAGAGAAGTTCATGGGGGGAAAAACCACATGGTACAATTTTCTCTTCAACAAATGGAAGTGCACTCGTCTCGCTTAAAAAAAAAAGGAAAAAAAAAACCTGCCTTGCATATTTTTTATCACATTTGCACACGTTTTTACACCTTTCATAAATCAGGGCTTTTGAATGCGACACGCAACCAAACTGTGTGGATTGAGATCCATGAGCAAGTGTGTATTTATCCTTTTAATGTGAAAAATAAGACAAATGTTTGAGAGAAAACTCCTGCTGCAATGTCATTATTTCAATAAAATGGACACAATATTGGGGAGTATGACAGCTCTACAGCTCCACCAGACACTGCACTCCTGTTCAAGAGGCACTTTAGACCTACTTTATTTTACGTCCTCTCCAATCTAAAGCGGCAGAGTTGGCGGAAGGCCTAAGGAGATTGGCAGAACGAAATCAAGTCTCTGCCAAGTCATGCTGCACAGGCAGCTTAAAAAAAAAAGTGTCGCTGGTTATTGCTTGAGATACGCTTGGAGAAGCTTTTACTGAAGAACTTCAGCAAACTACCTGAGGGATGCGGCAAAAACTGAAAGTAATTTACTCTGGGGAAAGAAACAGGAAAAAAACCCAAATGGTGCAGATTAGGCATCGCTATAAATCAAATTGTAGTACCTGCCTGAATAAAACTAGACTTCAGAAAGCCAAGGCGCTGGAAACTTACTGAAAATCCCTGAAGCTTCAATAACTTGGTATTTCTCAGAATATATATTCTACGCTGCAAAAAACTGAAAACTGAATTTAAGGAGAAAATTCCTTAACACTAGTGAAATTATCTTGCTGCATGGACAGATAATTTTACCTGACAAGACATCTTGGAATAAGTTGGTTAGAATCTAGAACTAGTTTTAATGATCTCAGAGTTGGTGTCTTGTATTCTTCGACACTGCAAAAATGATATCTTAACAAGTTAGAATATCTTGAATATAATTGAAATGGGGGGCGGCACGGTGGTGTAGTGGTTAGCACTGTCGCCTCACAGCAAGAAGGTCCTGGGTTCGAGCCCCGGCGCTGGCGAGGGCCTTTCTGTGCGGAGTTTGCATGTTCTGTCCGTGTGGGTTTCCTCCGGGTGCTCCGGTTTCCCCCACAGTCCAAAGACATGCAGGTTAGGTTAACTGGTGACTCTAAATTGACCGTAGGTGTGAATGTGAGTGTGAATGGTTGTCTGTGTCTATGTGTCAGCCCTGTGATGACCTGGCGACTTGTCCAGGGTGTACCCCGCCTTTCGCCCATAGTCAGCTGGGATAGGCTCCAGCTTGCCTGCGACCCTGTAGAAGGATAAAGCGGCTAGAGATAATGAGATGAGATGAGATAATTGAAACGATCTCGCATTTCCTATTAAAAGAAAACAAGACACCAACTCTGAGATCATTAAAACTAGTTCTAGATTGTAACCAACTTATTTCAAGATGTCTTGTCAGGTAAAATGATCTGTCCATGCAGCAAGATAATTTCACTAGTGTTAAAGAATTTTCACCTCAAATTCAGTTTTCAGGGCGGCACGGTGGTGTAGTGGTTAGCGCTGTCGCCTCACAGCAAGAAGGTCCGGGTTCGAGCCCCGTGGCCGGCGAGGGCCTTTCTGTGCGGAGTTTGCATGTTCTCCCCGTGTCCGCGTGGGTTTCCTCCGGGTGCTCGGGTTTCCCCCACAGTCCAAAGACATGCAGGTTAGGTTAACTGGTGACTCTAAATTGAGCGTAGGTGTGAATGTGAGTGTGAATGGTTGTCTGTGTCTATGTGTCAGCCCTGTGATGACCTGGCGACTTGTCCAGGGTGTACCCCGCCTTTCGCCCGTAGTCAGCTGGGATAGGATCCAGCTTGCCTGCAACCCTGTAGAACAGGATAAAGCGGCTAGAGATAATGAGATGAGATGAGATTCAGTTTTCAGTTTTTTGCAGTATATTAAAAGAAATAAATAAATAAAGAAAAGAGTTCTTTTTAAATGTTTTATATACATATACACAATCAATAACATCGGGAAAAAGGAACTTGAGAAGCTCGAGAGGTATCAAGGGCTGAAAGATGAGCTAGAAAAGATGTGGAAAATGAAGACAACAGTGATCCCCGTGGTGAGAGGAGCCCTCGGTGCAGTGACCCCCAAACTAGGAAAGTGGCTTCAACAGATCCCACGAACAACATCTGAGATCTCTGTCCTGAAAAGCGCAGTCCTAGGAACAGCTAAGATACTACGCAGGACCCTCAAACTCCCAGGTCTCTGGTAGAGAACCCAAGCCTGAGGGGAAAAACACCACCTGAAGGAAGGGCGAATGAGGAATTTAAAAAAATATATATTTAAGAGTTATTCCACAAAATCGAGTCGTACATTAGCTGATAGCTGACAAGGCGTGTAGCACCGAGTTGTCTATAACCCATGTACGAGATTACATGAATTCTAGACAACTGGGAATATGAGAATAACTCTTTTATTCTATCCACAGTCACTGGATTTTGAGAAACAGAGCATTTTTATTGTTATTTTTTGCAAATTCGATAAATAAAAACTTTATACAAAACGTCCGACAAAATCATTTCTGCTTAGGCATTCTTCTTAAAAAACTATTGACGGCTGCACGTATTGACCTTAGTGTTGTTTTTTTGTCAAAAGTGCCGTCTTGCTGTCGTGCCGAGATATAGAATAGCTTTATTTAATTCTTCCTTCGACATTTCAGTTCTGTAATTTTCAAACTTCTTTGAGATTTTGAACCAGGCTAAAAAAATTCAACAAACTTTAATGCTTAAAAGATGAAGAATGTAAACAAATTGGTGAAATGACAGGAGCAATTTGTGAAAAATGCAATGATGATAATAATTGTCGAAAAATAAAATAAGATACATTCTTACCATTAAATAGTTTTATTCCATATTTTGTTGCTTTTTTGTTGTATTTTTTTGGGGTTGTCTTCTTCTTTAGGGTTTTTTTGGCGGTTGGCAAACCAACTTAAAGGTGCATTACCGCCACCTACTGGGCTGGAGTGTAGAACAGGAGATACTGGGGGGGAAAATATACTCTTTTTGCTATTTCTCATCTCATCTCATTATCTCTAGCCGCTTCATCCTTCTACAGGGTCACAGGCAAGCTGGAGCCTATCCCAGCTGACTACGGGCGAAAGGCGGGGTACACCCTGGACAAGTCGCCAGGTCATCACAGGGCTGACACATAGACACAGACAACCATTCACATTCACACCTACGGTCAATTTAGAGTCACCAGTTAACCTAACCTGCATGTCTTTGGACTGTGGGGGAAACCGGAGCACCCGGAGGAAACCCACGCGGACACGGGGAGAACATGCAAACTCCGCACAGAAAGGCCCTCGCCGGCCACGGGGCTCGAACCCAGGACCTTCTTGCTGTGAGGCGACAGCGCTACCCACTGCACCACCGTGCCGCCCTTTTGCTATTTCTGTTTCTTTTAAATATTTGATAATTTGGGGGGTTTTGTTTTGGAGTAGAGTTTTTATTTTGTCCTCGGTTGGTTCAGTAACACGGTCCACCATTTTGTTTTTCTCTACTCATGGTATATGAGCTGATAGCCTAGTAGTAGAGTCGCCAATCAGAGTACATGATTGCTCATATCCAGTGAATGTGGATAGAATATATATGAGTGATTCCACGCTTATGGGTACTGAAATGGGGACATGAACTTATTCACCTAAAACCATTTCTTTTTTTACCATCAGGTCACAAAACATGTAATCTTTAATGAATGATATGTTAAAAGATAACTTTAATTTTCTGAGATGTAATAAAAACATATTTATATGCCAAAGTCAAGCCTATGAATTCCAAAATGATGTCTGTTACATTACTTCTGTTACGATTGTCCATCTCGCGTCTGTTACAAATTAATTACAATCTAGCTATATACCATGTTAATCTTATTGAAAGAACGTGTATGTTTATTCTACTACACATGTTTATTAATTATATTTGCTAAAACATCACCTTCCTATGTTTCAAAAAGTAATTCTACATTGTTAAAATTGAGAATATATATGTCCACAACACTTCTGTTACGTTCTGACTTTGGCATATAAATATGTTTTTATTACATCTCAGAAAATTAAAGTTATCTTTTAACATATAATTCATTAAAGATTACATGTTTTGTGACCTGATGGTAAAAAAAGAAATGGTTTTAGGTGAATTTTTAAAAATAAGTTCATGTCCCCATTTCAGTACCCATAAGCGTGGAATCACTCATATATAGATAGATAGATAGATAGATAGATAGATAGATAGATAGATAGATAGATAGATAGATAGATAGATAGATAGATAGATATCACACTGAGAAATTCCAAGCATTTGGTATAAAAATATTAAAACAACACTGAAAAAGAAGGGAAAAATGTTAACTTTTAAAAAATTAAGTACAAAATTTCAACATCATATCAGCTGCTTCTTACAGAGTCCTGAAAAGGACGTGTTAAAAAAAAATCTCATACGCATCAGGTACTTTCTCAAAACTATCTGAGAAACTACCTGAGAGAAGCCTGAACTCTGTAAACACGATGAAGTGTTTCTAACAGGGGAACGGCCATACAGAGGGTGATGTGCGAGAATGTGAAATTTACCATAAGATATCATTAATCAACTAACAGACTACGTGCGCACTGCATATTTTCTCATTCGCTTGGGGAATCTTTCATTTTTTTTTTTTTTACATGTCCCTTTAGGGGCTTCATATCTTCTAGTTCAGTGTATAATAAAATTTTGTTTAAAAAAAAATACATAAAATGATAACACGATATCCATAATATGAATCTGTACAGGGAAGGACTGGCTCAGTTATAGAGATGTTGCTGATACAGAAATTGAATCATCAGCCCTTATTAAGAAATAATAAGTTAAGCTTCAATCCTGAAGTAATAAATTAAAAAAAACTTGTGGGTGTGCTGTTACACGGGGAAAAAAATCAACAATGGGTTGGTGTGATGAAGCAGAGTGACTATCAGCATCTAAACGTTGATCATTTATTGATAAAAGCATTTTATTTCACTGATACCTCAAGCAATTTGCCAACATTTACAAGTTTTATCCGTTTATAGCAAAGCCCCATATTTAAGAGAATACGGTAATGCATCAACCTGATTTCTGATGGCTTTTGCAACCGTAAGACATCCATATGTACAAATGACTTTCGTGTACCACCACAGGCAACCTGATCATAAGTGCAAGGTAACGTCTCTCATAAACACTCGACCACCAGACAACAAAATTTGTATCTTTATTTCCATAAGATAGATGGTTTTTTATCCAGTGCTTATTTTTAATTTGCTTTAAAAAATAATATTGGATTATTTACTGACACATTTTACAGAAAATATTCATGACAGTTTCATACAAAACAAGTTAAAACAGTTTTATTAGTCCACTCAGTAGTTGGACAGTTGACAGTTTGTGTCGTGTAAAGGTGATAGACGGATGTAATCGCAGGAAGAGTTTTATTGAAAACACGCTCGCAAACAGATCCAAAACGGAGACAAAGGCAGAGTGGAAAACCATGCAGTGGTGGAGTGAGGCACAGACAGGATATCAGAGGGAATACAATACTCACAGTCCAAAAACACAAACAGGGTCAAAACCAGAAAAGTGATACCGAATACAAGGCTTTCAAAGTCTGTGTGTTACTCAGAGTCCTTAAATAAATGTCTACGCTGTGATTGAGCTTGAATCAGGAACAGGTGCAGGGTAATTAGTCCTAATGGTGCTGCATGCATGGAGGTGAGAGATGTATCCAGACAACTGTTTGACGTATCGAATGTGATAATATCGGATGGTAACTCTACAGTAGTGATGTAACGTGAAACTGCTCGTTCACTGCTGTCCACCAGGCACCCAGCAGAGTCACACTATAATAAAATAAATGTCGTGGTGTTGTTTCTGGTGCATGGCATGCAGCGTCAATGAAAGGAATAAATATGTATCGTAACTGCGATGCGCATCTCATTATTGGTCTCACAACAACGTCACAAGACAATGCAGTGATTTATTGAGGTGAAAAACACAACACGGCACAATTCGATGGTTCATTCATGGTGCTGTAATAATATTATTCTATTCAGGAGGATTTTGTACCTTTGCAAATATTTTGCTCATGAACTCATCAGGAGCTCTGCTTTTAGGCAGTGAATAAATATCTATATTAGTCATGTTTAATGTGCGCCACTGACTGGGTGCTCAAGGCAGCAATGAAGGACCAAGGGAATATAGTGGCTGGAAGGACGAAAAACTGTCTGATCTGGACTCCGTAGATGACGCTGAAGACTCCTTCCATAAACTTCATCATGTCAACTATAACTTTTTTTTAAAAACCTTTAGTTAGATCTCTGTGAATGAGCCGTTGCCATAGAAATGTTAACATATTATAACGAGCGCGTTAATACGACTTGCATTACAGCTGAAACTACTCTCTGAGCTGCTGTTCCAGAAAATCAAGCGAGACCTTCTTTCTGACCAATCACAATCCAGAAGCACTGTGGTAGAAATAATAATGCTCATTATGCAACAAAGGCTAATCACGCTCATGGTGATCATTCTAAACAGGTTCGTTTTGCTGGTTTTATTGTTTAACTGTAGATTTTGTAAAGCCATAAACAGTCTATTATTTTGCCAATCCAGACACAAACTGAGCCTCAGCATTACTCAAAGCTCATTTAATCAGAATTAATTGGAGTGCTCTTAAACAAATCACAAGAACACTTAAGCAAGCGGTCACAACAGAAAAACAGCCATCGATCTGAAGTGGCGTGGAAAGACGGAAAGGGAAAGTGCTAACGGTATGGCGCAACAGCCGAGGGATTACAGGTGAACAGACGGGTTTTCAGACGGGTTTTCATGGTGAAATGGTCAGTGTGTGTGTGTGTGTGTGTGTGTGTGTGTGTGTGTGTGTGTGTATCTGATGACATCTAGGAGTTTATTTCACCAAAACAAGCCAGACTCGCGCTGATATTCCTGAAGCGGCTATATGAATGGAGATTAAACTCCCATTCCTGAAAATTCAGCAGTGTCGTTATATATTCTGCTCAAAGCTTTAATATTTCATGAGGAAGGAAATGTGTTTGTCAGTGGATGGTTTCAGAGACGCCTCGGTCTTCTCACACATCCTGCTTCCCCTCATTCATTATGGACAAAACTATGAATATGCAGTACATACAATCTCTATATTCACACTCAGATCAATAAGGCCAAGCAACAGTGTTCTTCCATCTGTCTAGTGGGAATTAACACACACACACACACACACACACACACACACACACACACACACACACACACACACACACACACACACCAGAATGCTGTACACAACAAACCTGAAAAGCAGGATGACTGCATATGAGTATAACTGTATATTATAACTAGGAGAGCTTAAATTGTTTTGCTGCTTACTTTGTCATTCTCTTAAGTTTTGCAAACCGAATCTACAGTGGTGCTTGAAAGTTTGTGAACCCTTTAGAATTTTTTATATTTCTGCATAAATATGACCTAAAACATCATCAGATTTTCACAAAAGTCCTAAAAGTAGATAAAGAGAACCCAGTTAAACAAATGAGACAAAAATATTATACTTGGTCATTTATTTATTGAGGAAAATGATCCAATATTACATATCTGTGAGTGGCAAAAGTATGTGAACCTCTAGGATTAGCAGTTAATTTGAAGGTGAAATTAGAGTCAGGTGTTTTCAATCAATGGGATGACAATCAGGTGTGAGTGGGCACCCTGTTTTATTTAAAGAACAGGGATCTATCAAAGTCTGATCTTCACAACACATGTTTGTGGAAGTGTATGATGGCACGAACAAAGGAGATTTCTGGGGACCTCAGAAAAAGCGTTGTTGATGCTCATCAGGCTGGAAAAGGTTACAAAACCATCTCTAAAGAGTTTGGACTCCACCAATCCACAGTCAGACAGATTGTGAACAAATGGAGGAAATTCAAGACCATTGTTACCCTCCCCAGGAGTGGTCGACCAACAAAGATCACTCCAAGAGCAAGGCGTGTAATAGTCGGTGAGGTCACAAAGGACCCCAGGGTAACTTCTAAGCAACTGAAGTCCTCTCTCATATTGGCTAAAGTTAATGGTTATGAGCCCACCATCAGAAGAACACTGAACAACAATGGTGTGCATGGCAGGGTTGCAAGGAGAAAGCCACTGCTCTCCAAAAAGAACATTGCTGCTCGTCTGCAGTTTTTAAAGATCACAAGGACAAGCCAGATGGCTATTGGAAAAATGTTTTGTGGACAGATGAGACCAAAATAGAACTTTTTGGTTTAAATGAGAAGTGTTATGTTTGGAGAAAGGAAAACACTGCATTCCAGCATAAGAACCTTATCCCATCTGTGAAACATGGTGGTGGTAGTATCATGGTTTGGGCCTGTTTTGCTGCATCTGGGCCAGGACGGCTTGCCATCATTGATGGAACAATGAATTTTGAATCATCCCAGTAAATTCTAAAGGAAAATGTCAGGACATCTGTCCATGAACTGAATCTCAAGAGAAGGTGGGTCATGCAGCAAGACAACGACCCTAAGCACACAAGTCGTTCTACCAAAGAATGGTTAAAGAAGAATAAAGTGAATGTTTTGGAATGGCCAAGTCAAAGTCCTGACCTTAATCCAATCGAAATGTTGTGGAAGGACCTGAAGCGAGCAGTTCATGTGAGGAAACCCACCAACATCCCAGAGTTGAAGCTGTTCTGTACGGAGGAACGGGCTAAAATTCCTCCAAGCCGGTGTGCAGGACTGATCAACAGTTACCACAAACGTTTAGTTGCAGTTATTGCTGCACAAGGGGGTCACACCAGATACTGAAAGCAAAGGTTCACATACTTTTGCCATTGACAGATATGTAATATTGGATCATTTTCCTCAATAAATAAATGACCAAGTATAATATTTTTGTCTCATTTGTTTAACTGGGTTCTCTTTATCTACTTTTAGGACTTGTGTGAAAATCTGATGATGTTTTAGATCATATTTATGCAGAAATATCGAAAATTCTAAAGGGTTCACAAACTTTCAAGCACCACTGTATTATACAGCAAATTTTTACTTTCTTTATTTCTCGGCATTAAACTTTAAAACTCCAGGAGGCAGTTGCAAGAGCTACATAAACACAGTCTGTCGTCCTTTTATGAATAATTATTAGCATACATTTAACCCCAGCCAGATTATGAATAATAAACTATAACAAACAGTGAGACATAAATAATGATAAAGAATATGTGCTTGTGCTAAATTTTTAGCCTCATTTGATAAACATCATTTTTCACTTTACAAAATACACACACACAAAAAAAAACAAAAAAGTTGCAAAGCACTGAGTTGGCTATAAGCCATGTCCGACGAGATTGAGTGGACTAACTGTTTTATTCTATCCACATTCATTGGATTTTGAGAAATGGAGCATTTTTATTTTTATTTTTTTGCAAATTCGATAAATAAAAAACTTTATACAAAATGTCCGACAAAATAATTTCCGCTTAGAATGTAAACAAACCAGCGAAATGACAGGAGCAATTTGTGAAAAATGCGATAATAATGATAATTCTTGAAAAATAAAAGATACGTTCTTACCATCACATACTTTCATTCCATATTTTGTTGCTTTTTTTTGTATTTTGGGGGGGTTTGTTTTCGAGTAGTTTTTATTTTGTTCTCGGTTGGTTCAGCAACATGTTCTTCCATTTTGTTTTTCTCTACTGGTAGTATATGAGGGCGGCACGGTGGTGTAGTGGTTAGCGCTGTCGCCTCACAGCAAGAAGGTCCTGGGTTCGAGCCCCATGGCCGGCGAGGGCCTTTCTGTGCGGAGTTTGCATGTTCTCCCCGTGTCCGCGTGGGTTTCCTCCGGGTGCTCCGGTTTCCCCCACAGTCCAAAGACATGCAGGTTAGGTTAACTGGTGACTCTAAATTGAGCGTAGGTGTGAATGTGAGTGTGAATGGTTGTCTGTGTCTATGTGTCAGCCCTGTGATGACCTGGCGACTTGTCCAGGGTGTACCCCGCCTTTCGCCCGTAGTCAGCTGGGATAGGCTCCAGCTCGCCTGCGACCCTGTAGAACAGGATAAAGCGGCTACAGATAATGAGATGAGAGATGAGATGAGATAGTATATGAGCTGATATCCTAGTAGTAGAGTAGCCAATCAGAGTGCCCGATTGCTCATATCCAGTGAATGTATATAGGATTAAAAAAACAAACAAACAAACAAAAAGCCAAGAGTGCTTTGAGAGCACAATATCCCCCGCTGGCAACTCTGCCATAACTCTGGTAAAATGCGACTGAATTGAACAAAACTGCAATGTGCATATTACCGACATATAACAAAGAATCCTGTCAAATTTGGTGAAATTCCTCCACAAATTGTGAGAGGAGTTGATTTCAGAAGAACGTACACCCTCATGAAATTGTCAAAATACAAGTTCTTTAATCAAGGGTCAAAACTCTGGTAAAAATTTTCACAAACGAAATTAAATTGTAATATGCGTATTATCGTCATATAACAAGGCCTTTTGCCAAGCTTCGAGAAATTCGTCCAAAAATTGTGAGAGGAGTTGATGTCAGAAGGCGAACGCACCTTCATGAAATTGTGAAAGTACAAGGTTGTTAATCAAGGGCCGTACGGTAACTCTGGTAAAATGTGACCAAATTTAACAAAACAACAGTATGCGTATTACCAACATATAACAAAGAATTCTGCCAAGTTTGGTGAAATTCCTCCAAAAATTGTGCGAGCAGTTGATTTCAGAAGGTGAGCACCCGTCCCGGGACAGACGGATGAATAGAAATCACCACGACATAATCCCCCTTTGGGCCTTTCAGCCAGCGGGGGATAATAAATATATACATATATAAAGTCAATACACAACAAACGTTTGCATATTTTGCTTCCAGTGTAATTTGTAACGTTTGTTAAGAGACTCCATTTTACTGTGTTTTATGATGTTCTTTTCAGTGCCTGAAATTATTTGGAATCTCAAGATAATTTGTTTTATGCATCTAAAGATGAAATGAAAATGAAATGATATTCTTCAGACGACAATGACAATCTTTATTTCATAAAAAAATATAAACTTCAAATAACTATTATCTAACTGTACAAAATGGTTTCTATAATTGTTCAAAGTTACACACAATTTGGTCTGATATAAAAAAAACTGCAATAATATATAACAAGTATGATAAAAACTATATATAATTACAAACTAAGCTAAAAGAATATTCATTGAAATTGAACACTTTAAAATGTTCTAATTAATTGCGGTGACTGATGTTTCTGCATCAAAGTCAATGATATCCTACAACTTTAGGAATGATTAAATAATCTGTAAAATTATTAATAAACAAACAATTGCTGAGGGATTTTGAACCGATTCGACTCTTCTCACTGGTTTCAGAGACGCTACGACAAAGTAGGACGTCTAATACAGTCAAAAACAGAATAGATATAAAAATAGAATTAGTATCTGCATAATACTTACGTCCAGTATTTAAATTTTGCCCTTGTGATCTAAAAAAACCCTGAAACACTGAAAACTCTTTTCCTCCTGACAGTTTGATGATATGAATATAATCACAAACGGGCGCCGCCAGAAATTTTGGGCCCCATGAAAGATTAGAATTTTGGGCCCCCCAACTTTGCCCACCCTCATCACAATTGCACTATTGTCATTATTTGACTTTTGATAGCCCATGGACCTTGAGTTTGTGACTTTGTTATTACATTTTATGTATTAACCTACCAGGGACTAGATGAAAACTGGTCAGTGACTAATTCTGGTGCATTTACAATCACAAATGAAAATTCAAGATTTTGCCACATGCCTTCTCGTGCTAGGACAATTGGTAGTGAAATGTGTGATGTGACTGCTAAGCAACACTTTAATCTAGCAAACTATTAGCAACACTTTAATCTAGCAAACTGTATATGGCGCTCGCTCATTAAAAACTTCAATCCTAAAGCATTTATGGGTTGTATTGCTGCTCACCTCCTTCTCCAAAGGGGGGTTCAGTGGTTTGGTAGGGCGGAGGTCCCCCTGAGGCTGAATCTGTGCATATTTAGGGCACCCCATTAGTTATGAAACTGGTTATTAGCACTAGTTATTAGCACCAGCATAACGTAATATTTCATCTTGTTTATCACACAAGTCAGTTCAGTTATTAAAATGGAAAAAATCTCACTGTACAAACTGTAAAAGTGTTCTCTTGATAGGCTAATCCAACCACGTTCATACTGTTCATTTACCATTCGCTAATATTTTGAACACACATGTGAGCGATAGCTACCTTTCTTTGGGAAAAACTGAGTGACCAGTTGCCTGCCTCTCCGGTCCCCCTCAGCTTTCAGCTGCCTTTCTTTACGTTTTTGACAGCCACTCTTCATATTTAGCGACCATAGACTGTACGCACTCCACTGCTGGCTGGCTGGCTGCTGCACCGCAACACAGCAGCAAGTAGCGTTGCACTGATCAGCACACAGATTTAACGCATCGCGCTTCTACCAGAACTGGACCGTACCATTTCGCAAAACGGGGAGGGTTAAATGACAATATGTTGAAGAACTCAAGAAAAAGACAACCTTGTTCAATTAGCTCATTTTACCAGATGGAATATTGCATTGTTGTTATTTCAAAAGTCTTATTAAAATCATTAAAAGCATATTATCAGCCCCTTAAAGGGCCCCATGGCAGTGCTGGGCCCCTAGAATTGTTCTAACCTTTCCCCCCCTGGCGGCGCTCATGATCACAAATATTTTTCATTTTTCTGTCTGATTCCTGTTCCTCTGACTGTAAGAGTATGATATCGATGCCCCATTCATGTTTTTCCTCCCTGTTTGACTTCTAATTTGAATAATAATCCCAGAGATGTGGAGCAGACGTTCTCATGTGAGGCAGTGCTCCCTGTCAGATCCCCTTGTGCTTGGATGTTTAGCTTCCCCTGTAACCAGAAACGGGTAAAATATCCGTCTCTGTTTGTGTCTCTGACTACGATGAGGAAGTCTGTGTGTGATTGAACTGTGCTGGAAACGCAATCTGTGTCGTCCTGTCTTTTCCATTTCTGCTCTACATTAATACTCCTCCCTCTGTGCCGCTCGCCTTCCTCCTCTCTCTCTCTGTTCTCCAGCGGAGCCCAACGGAGAGCCAATGAATCCCCCGCCCTGCTTTCTGTAGAAACACTGCCTTTAATCTCCTTTAGCCATGACAGCGAGCTCCAGCGTAACACTGGTGCACTTTCTCGACACAGCTTCATCGACCTATACATCATTGATACTCATCCCGAGGGAGTGAACGAGTCGAGGATTGTTAGCCCTGCAGGTCCAGGCGAGGCTTTTTTGGTATTCAGTGATCGATCAGCTCGCCCCTGGGAACCTAAAGACTCTGTCTTCCTGACAGTCACTGGAGCAGGAGAACACGTGTTCTGTTCTGCTCTGGGTTCAACTCGTCAGGCATGAGCTGTTCTCCCAGGCTTGCACTGTCACAGGAAAATAAAACAGTCACTGTTGTGTAAAATAAAATGGCTCACTCTCTTGTTCACTGTTTACAATTTATCGATAGCGAATCAGTCATGGAGACACCAGAATGAATTCAGTGGTCTGGAAACATGTTGTCGTGACCTGCCATTAGATTACAAACTACCGGGGGCGTCGTGGCTCAGGTGGTTAAGGCGCCATACCATGAATGCGGGCGACCCGGGTTTGATTCCGGCCCGAGGTCATTTCCCGATCCCTTCCCGTCTCTCTCCCGCTCATTTCCTGTCTCTACACTGTCCTATCCAATAAAGGTGCAAAAAGCCCAAAAAAATATCTTTTAAAAAAAAAAAGATTACAAACTACCACGCAACCTAAAAACACAGATATTACAAATTATGATACATACAGGACGCTTTTTCCATGGAATAAAAACATGTGTTCTATTCCCTTCTAGAAGGTTTCATTCATGTGGTTTGATAGCATGCAATATTGTTAGCGTATCGTTTATCCTACGTGTATTACATCACTCCACCCAATGGAGAATGAGCATTGAATATGGCTTACGATATTGCATAGTTGTCAAGACAACATGACATCACACGTCGGAGCTGATTGTGAATATTCAATGAGAAACTTTCAGTGGCGGCTGGTAGTCTTTCAAACAGGGGAGGCTGGTTGGTTACGATATTTACAGATTTTAAAAGAAAAAAGAAAAAACACATCAATTTTGCCCATACTCTTGCTTCTGATCTGGCTGATTGTTGGCAGGGTCACAAACTGTGAAATAACAGGTTCTTTTGGCCCATTAGCCTACTGTCCAATATACATGATAGTGGTGTTGGGGGGGCATATTTTAACATTTTATATTTTAAAATTGTGGCATGTTGTTTAAAAATTGATCATTATTGAAAGCAGCTGTCAGGAACCTCAGCAGTAACAGCAGAGTGTTCTGGAATAGGCACAAGCACTGACCTTGGGGAGCCAAACATAGAGCTGGGTGCCACACATTTCATTCAATGACACTGTGGCAGCGGGGGCGTGGTCAAGCGCCGGTCTGTGATGGGAGGGCGGAGTTGGGGAAGGTAAGTGGCAGAATCGCTACACCTGAGTGTAATTAACCTGTGTTTTGTGTGTGTTCTCCCCAGTAAACCGCGCCCTACTTAAGGAGGAGAGCGAGAGCAGAGGAGACTCTCCCCCGAACGAGACGCCAGTTGTGTGTGTGTGCGCGCGTCTATTATCGCATGTTAGACTGAAAAGTGTAACAATAAAAGCGCCTTATGAACATGAACTCTGTCCTGCCGTCTTCTGTGCTCCACCCACATGTTAAACTCTCTACAGTGGTGCTGAAACCCGGAAGGTGGAGCACCTGTCCTGCAGCCCCATGGAATCCTCCCCGTTCGCGGACTTGGTCCACGCCCTCGCCACGGCTCAGCAGAGCCAGCACCAGGCACTCGTCACGCTCCGGAAGGAGCAGGAGCGCCGCTTTGAAGCCCTGGTGCTGGCTCAACAGGAAGACCGAGAGGCGTTCCGGCGCCTCCTCGTGTCGGCGGGGTCCACCAGCGCCCCGGCCGCGGGCCCATCTCCCCTCACCTTGACCAAGATGGGCCCGCAGGACGACCCCGAGGCTTTCATCGCGTTGTTCGAGCAGGTCGCCGAAGCCTCGGGGTGGCCGATGGAGCAGCGCGCGGCGCGCCTCCTCCCCCTCCTGACGGGAGAGGCGCAGTTAGCCGCACTACAGCTCCCCGCCGACCGCCGGCTGGCCTACGCCGACCTTCGCCAGGCTGTCCTCCAGCGCGTGGGGCGAACGCCGGAGCAGCAGCGCCAGCGCTTCTGCGCGCTGCAAATGGAGGAAGTCGGCAGCCCGTTCGCGTTCGGCCAGCAGCTCCGGGACGCCTGCTGGTGGTGGCTGAGGGCCGAAGATCGCGACACCGAGGGGATCATCGACCAGGTGGCGCTGGAACAGTTCATCGCCCGCCTACCCGCCGGAACCGCGGAGTGGGTCCAGTGCCACCGCCCGGCGTCGCTGGATCAGGCCGTGGGACTGGCGGAGGATCATCTGGCGGCTGTCCCGGCAGCAGGACAACGGAGGACGTCATCTTCTCTCTCCTCTTCTCTCTCTCTCTCTCTTCCCCCTCCTCCTGTGTCCCGTCCTCGCCCCATTCCCCCACCACGGAGGCGGGGGCCGGCTCCACCCCAGCTGGCCCGCCGCACCCGTGGTGCCCTCCCGTTTCTCCCTTCTGTGTCTGTCTCTCCCCCCCTCAGGTGAGTGACCCTCAAACCACCGGTGCAGAGGGAAAGCCCGGGCCGGTTTGCTGGCGCTGCGGGGAGCCGGGCCACCTTCAACAGCAGTGCACGGCAATGGAAGTGGGCGCGGTGGTTCGGATCCCCGACGCGCCAGAGACCGCCCTCGATCGGGCCGGAGCGTACCGCATACCGGTGAGTATCCAAGGGGCTACATATCAGGCGTTGGAGGATTCTGGTTGTAATCAGACCTCAATTCGCCAAAGCCTGGTTCAAAATGAGGCATTGGGGGGAGTACAAGGGGTGAAGGTGTTATGTGTGCACGGGGATGTTCACAGCTACCCTTTGGTGTCGGCCCACATTATTTTTAGAGGGGAAAAATTTATAGTGAAGGCGGCGGTTAATCCCCGCCTTACCCACTCTCTAATTTTGGGGACTGATTGGCTGGGATTTCGGGGTTTAATGACATGCCTAGTCGAGAGTGGGTCCTGCCAGTTGACAGGGGGAGGTCCCGGTGTCGCTTTGGCGGGAGCAGCTGTCACAGAGCCATCTATGTCATCTCCGCGTCAGAGTGAGGAGCCGCCGGCTCCTCCTCTCCCTATTGGGGAATCCCTCGCGGATTTCCCATTAGAGCAGTCGCGAGACGAGACTCTGCGGCATGCGTTTGACCAAGTGAGAGTAATCGATGGTCAAACGCTCCAGCCGAACGCCACCCCGTCCTTCCCCTACTTCGCGATTATGAAGGATAGATTATACCGAGTGACGCAGGACACTCAAACTGAAGAGTGAGTCACGCAGCTTTTAATTCCGAAGAGCCGCCGGGAATTGGTATTCCAGGCGGCTCACTTTAATCCCATGGCTGGACACTTGGGGCAGGATAAAACACTAGCCCGAATAACGGCCCGATTCTATTGGCCAGGGATTCGCGGCGATGTCCGTAGGTGGTGTACGGCATGCCGCGAATGCCAGTTAGTAAACCCAGCGGCCATTCCAAAAGCGCCTTTGCGCCCTCTACCGTTAATCGAGACCCCATTTGAGAGAATTGGGATGGATCTCGTCGGGCCATTAGATCGGTCAACACGAGGGTACCGCTTTATATTAGTTCTGGTGGACTATGCAACGCGATACCCGGAAGCAGTGCCTCTGCGCAATATCTCAGCACGTAGTATTGCAGAGGCTCTCTTCCGCGCCATCTCCCGAGTTGGAATCCCGAAAGAGATTCTGACTGATCAAGGCACTACGTTTATGTCACGAACACTGCGCGAACTGTATGGGTTATTGGGGATTAAGCCGATCCACACCAGCGTGTATCACCCACAAACGGACAGTTTAGTGGAACGATTCAACCGCACCCTCAAAAATATCATTAAGAAATTCGTAAGTGAGGACGCACGTAACTGGGATAAGTGGCTCGAACCCTTGCTGTTCTCAGTGTGAGAGGTCCCCCAAGCCTCCACGGGGTTCTCCCCGTTCGAATTATTATATGGGCGTAAGCCGCGCGGCATCCTGGACGTGCTGCGGGAAAATTGGGAGGAGGGACCTTCGCAAAGTAAGAACGAAATTCAGTACGTTATGGACCTGCGCGCAAAACTCCACACGCTCACCCACCTAACTCAGGAGAATTTGCGGCAGGCCCAGGAATGGCAAGCCCGCCTGTACAACAAGGGTACGTGCCTTAGAGAGTTCACACCGGGAGATAAGGTACTCGTACTGTTGCCCACGTCGAGCTCCAAATTGATCACCAAGTGGCAAGGACCCTTCGAGGTCACACGGTGAGTCGGGGACGTCGACTATGAGGTGAGGCGAACGGACAGGGGTGGGGCGCTACAGATTTACCACCTCAATCTGCTTAAACTCTGGAACGAGGAGGTCCCCGTGGCGTTGGTGTCGGTGGTTCCAGAGAAGGCGGAGCTGGGGCCGGAGGTTCAAAAGGGAACATTGGCATCACGTACCTCTCCGGTCCCCTGTGGAGACCACCTCTCCCCGACCCAACTCACGGAGGTCGCCCAGTTGCAGGCCGAGTTTTCGGATGTGTTCTCGCCCCTGCCCGGTCGCACTAACCTCATAGAGCACCACATCGAGACGCCCCTGGGGGTGGTAGTGCGTAGCCGCCCTTACAGGCTACCCGAACACAAAAAAAGGTGGTTCGGGAAGAACTTCAGGCCATGCTCGAAATGGGCATCGTCGAGGAGTCCCACAGTGACTGGAGCAGCCCGGTGGTCTTGGTACCCAAGGCCGACGGGTCGGTCTGGTTTTGTGTGGACTATAGGAAAGTCAACGCGGTGTCTAAATTTGACGCGTACCCAATGCCTCGTATTGACGAGCTGCTTGATCGACTAGGCACGGCTCGCTTTTATTCGACGCTGGATTTGACGAAGGGATATTGGCAGATCCCCTTGACTCCACTATCCCGAGAAAAAAACGGCCTTTTCCACACCGTTTGGCTTACACCAGTTCGTCACACTTCCGTTTGGGCTGTTTGGGGTGCCCGCTACGTTTCAGCAGCTGATGGACCGGGTCCTCCGGCCCCACGCCACCTATGCGGCCGCTTACTTAGATGACATCATCATTTATAGTAATGACTGGCAGCGGCACCTGCAACACCTGAGGGCCATCCTTAGGTCGCTGAGGCGGGCGGGGCTCACTGCCAACCTGAAGAAGTGTGCGATTGGGCGGGTGGAAGTACGGTATCTGGGCTTCCACTTGGGTAACGGGCAGGTGCGTCCCCAAATTAATAAGACAGCAGCGATTGCGGCCTGCCCGAGGCCCAAGACCAAAAAGGGGGTGAGACAGTTCCTGGGGCTGGCTGGCTATTATCGTAGGTTTATACCTAATTATTCGGACGTCACCAGCCCGCTGACTGACCTCACTAAAAAGGGGGCGCCAGATCCGGTCCAGTGGACGGAGCAGTGCCAGCGGGCTTTCTCTGAGGTAAAGGCTGCACTGTGTGGGGGGCCACTTTTACACTCCCCTGACTTCTCTCTCCCCTTTTTGTTACAGACGGATGCGTCGGACAGAGGGCTGGGGGCCGTTTTGTCCCAGCAGGTGGGGGGAGAGGACCGCCCAGTGTTATACATCAGCCGAAAGCTGTCAGTGCGTGAGGGGCGCTACAGCACCATCGAGAAAGAGTGCCTGGCGATCAAGTGGGCGGTCCTCGCCTTCCGTTACTACCTGCTGGGGCGCTCTTTCACCCTCTGTTCGGACCACGCGCCCCTCCAGTGGCTCCACCGCATGAAGGATGCCAACGCGCGGATCACCCGTTGGTATCTGGCGCTCCAACCTTTCAACTTCAAGGTGGTCCACAGGCCGGGGGCGCAGATGGTCATGGCGGACTTCCTCTCCCGTCAAGGGGGGGGGGGGAGTCGGCTGCGGGCCAGACGGGCGCCCGGCCTGAGTCGGGCGGTGGGGGTATGTGGCAGCGGGGGCGTGGTCAAGCGCCGGTCTGTGACGGGAGGGCGGAGTTGGGGAAGGTAAGTGGCAGAATCGCTACACCTGAGTGTAATTAACCTGTGTTTTGTGTGTGTTCTCCCCAGTAAACCGCGCCCTACTTAAGGAGGAGAGCGAGAGCAGAGGAGACTCTCCCCCGAACGAGACGCCAGTTGTGTGTGTGTGTGCGCGTCTATGTGTGCGCATGTTAGACTGAAAAGTGTAACAATAAAAGCGCCTTATGAACATGAACTCTGTCCTGCCGTCTTCTGTGCTCCACCCACACATTAAACTCTCTACAGACACTTTCCCTATATTTTACTTATTTTGACTGAGAAATGTTTTATTGACAATTTTGATAACCCTTCACTTTTAATCCAGGTCTGTAGTGTGAAATGTTCTCGGCTGTGTTTTTGTTTAAAAATGTTTTCCAAATTGTATCTGTGTTTAATTCATATCCAGAAAAATATATATTCCAATATAATATACTCAGCATAAACATTTTAAATAGATTCTATATTTTTGGTCCATCCATGACATATTACTAAAGTAGCCTATTTACTGTTGTTGATGTGGGTCACTTGCTGTTAGCCAATTCACTTTCTCGTACCAGGAGAGCTGAAAGGAACGAGTATTATTCCCTACCTTTTTCACCAAGTCAATTTGAGGCGTTGGTCTACCCTGCTCTTTAATTTTAATTTTTCCTCGAAAGGAAGACTGGCAAATGGCTTCGCCAAAATTAAATCAGCAATGCTTGGCATCTGTGCGCAGCTTTCTTGCTAGCTGATTAGCCCCCTCAAGTTCAAGTTCAGTCACTCAAGTAAACGAAATTTCTGGAACTAAGATAGCAAACTTGACAACACTACATTTACACTTTATTTACAATGAAAATATATACAAACTAAAAAAGCTGGTAGAAACCGTATGTAATGAATGAAATCGAAATATAAGCTGATCTCTTACAATACACCACAGCACTTGCGAATCCGCATGGGA
The DNA here is from genome assembly GCF_027579695.1 of Neoarius graeffei. Taxonomy (NCBI): domain Eukaryota; kingdom Metazoa; phylum Chordata; class Actinopteri; order Siluriformes; family Ariidae; genus Neoarius; species Neoarius graeffei. Next base: position 50,438,053 of record NC_083595.1, on the reverse strand, counting down.
CTGAACTGAGATTCACCGCTGCCTGTCTATATTTGAAACGAGCTGTCAATCAAAGAAAATATCCGGCCGCTTTCACCAATCACCAGTCTCCTCACGGAAACTGCCATGTCCCTCCCACTGTGAGGCTGGGAGTCCGTGGGCGGGCGTTTTCGCAGTATTTGTCCAATAACCGTCTTGCATTTTGATACTGAAAAGCGCAGAGCTCCCAAATGCCATTGAAGTCCACTGAGGCTGGGCTGCATCGCGCTGGGAAAGTTATAACGGAATGATTTCGCACTGTAGTTGGGTTGAGCACATATATTTCTATGATTCTGGATCTGAAATAGCAATGTTATAAGGTCAGCTATAACATAAGCCTAGCGCAATTCATCCTACACGATGTTCGTCATTTTTAGAGGAGGCTGAGCCTCCCTCGTTGTCTTAGAGCAATCGCCCGTGGAAACTTTTCTGCTGCGCACGAGCACAAGCATTTCTTTGTTCGCCAGGAAAGAGAAAGACGCGTTGAACATGCAAAAGGCTGCCAAAACTTCATTAGATATTCTTCACGCATATTCAGAAGCAGTGGCGAACTGTTACTATTAGAGCTGGGACTTGAGCTCAGCCAAAACTTAACCAAACACCAAAATAAGCAACAGGGCAAAGGATTTTGCAAGGGATTAGCATCAGGCTGCCAGGTCGCTCCGTTGTGTGTAGTTGTTGCTGTTGATTTTAAAAGTAACTCAGTAAATTACAGGGAAATGAATAGTGAAAAATACTGTAGCAAGCGTGCAGCATGGAAGAAGAGTCTGGAGACAGAAATCTTAGTTTCTCAGTCGTTAGCCTGTGCTACTTGCTCTCAATAGATAGCACTGGCTTGACCGCTTTATTAGCATTCACTAACACTACTGATGAACGCTACACTGGCTGGAAGGTGACTTCACTGCTGCGCTGACTCGCGGGTAAGCTCGTGTTGGGTTTTGAGAAGGCTGATATGAAGAGAATGTTTATGTATAATAATAATAATAATAATAATAATAATAATAATAATAATGGTTGGCTTTGTTTCATGGTATATCAGATATATTCCATGATATTGAATGAGTTGAAGTCCACTAGCTGAATGGAATATACAAAGACTTCAGATGGGAATTTTATGTCACAGCCCCAGATTATTTGCGATATTTGCATTTATCAAAGTATTTACTATGATTATTCTGGCCATCATCATCATCAACAACAAAATAAGCAAAAGTAAGCAAGACTACACGTCTGAAAATAAAATCAACATTTTATTGCTCAGAAATGTTGAGACAGAGCATAAATATGTAAGATACGACCCTTTATCTGATTATTTTTATTTGTAAGCAATATCCCCCCGGTAACTCTGCCATAACTCTGGTAAAATGCGACTGAATCGAACGCAATTACAATATGCGTATTACCGACATATAACAAAGAATCCTGTCAAGTTTCGTGAAATTCTTCCAAAAATTGTGAGAGGAGTTGATTTCAGAAAGTGAGTACCCTTCTGGGGCAGCACGGTGGTGTAGTGGTTAGTGCTGTCACCTCACAGCAAGAAGGTCCGGGTTCGAGCCCCGTGGCCAACGAGGGCCTTTCTGTGTGGAGTTTGCATGTTCTCCCCGTGTCCGCGTGGGTTTCCTCCGGGTGCTCCGGTTTCCCCCACAGTCCAAAGACATGCAGGTTAGGTTAACTGGTGACTCTAAATTGAGCGTAGGTGTGAATGTGAGTGTGAATGGTTGTCTGTGTCTATGTGTCAGCCCTGTGATGACCTGGCGACTTGTCCAGGGTGTACCCCGCCTTTCGCCCGTAGTCAGCTGGGATAGGCTCCAGCTCGCCTGCGACCCTGTAGAACAGGATAAAGAGGCTACAGATAATGAGATGAGATGAGATGAGTACCCTTCCTGGGACGGACAGATATCACCACGACATAATCCCCCTTCGGGCCTTTCGGCCAGCGGGGGATAAAAATTGTGAGGGAAGTTGATTTCAGAAAGCAAGCACACCTTGATGAAATTGCCAAAGTACAAGTTTATTAATAACTTGTAATGAAGGACATAACTCTGGTAAAATTTGCCCAAATTAAACGAAACTTCAATCTGCGTATAACTGTCATACAGTATAACAAAGCGTTTTGCCAAATTTGGTGAAATTCCTCCACAAATTGTGAGAGGAGTTGATTTCAGAAGAACGTACACCCTCATGAAATTGTCAAAGTACAAGTTATTTAATCAAGGGTCAAAACTCTGGTCAAATTTTCAAAAGCGAAATTAAATATGTGTATTACTGTCATATAACAAGGCCTTTTGCCAAGCTTCAAGAAATTCGTCCAAAAATTGAGAGAGGAGTTGATGTCAGAAGGCAAACACACAGGCCCACCGACAGAGGGGGGACAAACGGGTATGTTGTCCTGGGCCCAGGAATGGGGGGGCCCAGAACTGGGCTGTCATGAAGTTGCGATTAAATTATTTTATTTCATTTCAAAATGTGTTGATTTGGGGGAGAAATGTGCTATAGTTGCATTAAATAAATGATTTCTAGATCTTTTGCCTTTATTGTCTTTGAAAAAGGCGTCAAGAACCCCCTACCACCCCTAACGCAAAAATGGTTTGGTCTGACTCTTTGATTAAGGGGAAAAAAATGACATCGTTCGATCATAGCGCTTCGACAATCAGCGTGCATGCCATTTGCCAACATGCACAAGTCAGGAGCACAGAAAAGAAAAGAAAAGAGAAAAAGAGAGGAAGAAACCAAGAGACTCAGGGGCTCACTGCATAAATATTTTAAAAAAGATTGGGATGATGCAGCAGGTACTAGCAAAGGCAGTGGGGCAGCTGAGCCAGGTAAGACACAGCCAACTTTTTCCAGCCCCGTAAAGTAACCCCAACCAAGGCACGCGCGGCACGCAATTCATGTTACAAACGAGGGGAGAGCAAGTCACACTGAACACCATATCAAACGCACAGGGCATCGAATCATTTCATAACCACAACGGCTTAATAACATTGTGTTTCATATATCTGATTGAAGCTAAGAATATTCACATTAGCCCGCAATCATATCCCGCCGTTTCTCGAGCGGTGTGTTCTTCTCTGCTTTTCGCACTGGACAGTACGCACGCACGCACAGTATACTACATTTGCCCCCAGCCCTGCCCGAAATCCCCCATCCATCGCTGCTCCTTCAAGAGCACCCCAGTCACGTGATTATAGTAGACTATCCACGAGTTTAGGAAGGCATTGCGGGGGCTGTCGCATGCAGGCTTGGGGCGTAACGGAATACATTTAATGGCGTTCGGTTAAAGGATACAAAATAACAGTAACCGCTTATTCCATTACAGTACAGGGGGGAAAGATTCAGTGAAATTGGGGATTACTTCACAGGATCACAATGTGTGTGAGGTTGCTGGTTTTGGGCTTTTTTTTGTTAAAATGTTAAAACTGTAAAAATGTTGAAATGCTAAAATGAAATGGTTGTTGACCGGTTGAATGGTTTTTGAATACCTGTCATTTAAGGGTTGGAGTGAGTAGAGACTGGGATAAGAGAGGTGGGTGTGTGTGTGGGTTGGCCCGGGGGGGGGGGCCCATTCAGAGCATTTTGTCTCGGGCCCAGCCAAAGCTGTCAGCGGCCCTGCAAACACACCTTCATGAAATTGTGAAAGCACAAGGTTGTTAATCAAGGGCTGTAACTCTGGTACAATGTGACCAAATTGAACGAAATTACAATATGCGTACTACCAACATATAACAAAGAATCCTGCCAAGTTTCGTGAAACCCCTCCAAAAATTGTGAGAGCAGTTGATTTCAGAATGTGAGTGCCCTTCCTGGGATGGAAGGACAGATGGATGGATGGACATCGCCACAACATAATCTCCCTTCGGGCCTTTCGGCCAGCGGGGGATAAAAATGTAGTTTGCATTACTCACGTTCATGTTCTGTCTTTTCCCCCCAGTTAAAAGCAATACAATGCTTTCCTTTTAGGCTTTTTTTTTTTTTTTTTACATTTCTGGCGTTCCCATACAGCTTATTATTGTATCATACAGAATGTTAATATTTTAAGAAACTGAAGTCAGCTGGGATAGGCTCCAGCTTGCCTGCGACCCTGTAGAACAGGATAAGTGGCTACAGATAACGGATGGATGGATGGATGGATGGATGGATGGATGGAAGATCTCTATATGCATTAATCTCTTGTTTGTTTGGGTTTTTGTTTTTAGATCCAAACTCTGTGGCTTTACACTTCCAATAATTTCCGAGATTTTGAGCTGCTCATGAACACAATACAGACCGAGAGCATCTCGTGTCATTGTCACTGTAAAGGGTGTGACAGGAAACTGCTGGAAATGTGATTTGATGAAGTGTCCTTTGGATTCATCTCATCTCATTATCTGTAGCCGCTTTATCCTGTTCTACAGGGTCGCAGGCAAGCTGGAGCCTATCCCAGCTGACTACGGGCGAAAGGCGGGGTACACCCTGGACAAGTCGCCAGGTCATCACAGGGCTGACACATAGACACAGACAACCATTCACACTCACATTCACACCTACGGTCAATTTAGAGTCACCAGTTAACCTAACCTGCATGTCTTTGGACTGTGGGGGAAACCGGAGCACCCAGAGGAAACCCACGCGGACACGGGGAGAACCTGCAAACTCCACACAGAAAGGCCTTCGCCGGCCCCGGGGCTCGAACCCGGAATCTTCTTGCTGTGAGGCGACAGCGCTAACCACTACACCACCGTGCCGCCCGTCCTTTGGATTATTATTATTATTCTCCACACAATCGTATCATTGTGGAAGTCCCGCCCATCACTAAAGCTCGTAGTAGGCGTGCTAATAACATACCACGCCTCCAAGATGAAAAATTCAGCTGTCGTGCCGAAATCTCGCCCTAATTACACCAGAGCCGAACGCCGAGCTCCTGGGCAAAGCAAAGCAAACTCAATGCATACGCTTTGCATCCCATCCACCCGAGTGCTGCGTGGCAGGATTTTTTTTTTTTAGCCTATTTCTTTTTTCCATGGCACACTGTGTGACAGGCAATCACTGTCGCTCGCAGCCTTGGCTCTGATGGAGCACTCGAGAGATTTATTCAGCCGAACAAATCTGGAAAAAAATTCAAAAAAAAAAAAAAATGGAGCAAGGAAAAATTTCATGCTTGTGGTTGTTTTTGTTTTTTGAGCCTGATTTTCTGTACTTAGGCATAATTATCCAGTCAAATGAGATTCACATAACAGTGCAAAGATTTAAGATTTACCACACGCACACACACACGATAGAGATTTAATCCTCTTTTTTTTCCCTTACTCACCACCAGAGAGAGAGGTCTTTTCCATGACACGACTCCAATCAGACCCGACAGCAGCACCTGCACAGAGAGACCACAAACAATTTCTTTCGTCAGTTCAATCCGTTAACAGCTCACATAGGGCGTGTGCCACGGAGACCTGTACTGTAAAGCGTACAGAGCAGAGCTCTCACACACTCCGCCGCAGTGTTTTCACAGCCATTTTTACAGGACATGAACACTTTATCTATCCCATGTTCACTCTTTCTCCTTCACCCTCCATTAAATGCCTAAAATAACACTGTACTGTGTAATGCCTCACTGAATCCCTGACTTATCCCTCACTATTCCATTTTCTTCTCTGGGGCACGGAGAGAGAGAGAGAGAGAGAGAGAGAGAGAGAGAGAGAGAGAGAGAGAGAGAGAGAAAAATATCAGCCAGTTATGGACGATCCTGGTGTGGTGGGATTTTGATAGCTTTGTAAAAAAAAAAAAAAACACACCGATCAGCTACAACATTAAAACCACCAGCCTGATATTGTGTAGGTCTCGCTTGTGCCTCCAAAACAGCTATGACTCATCGAGGCCT